>NW_022639453.1:2590172-2591509 GCF_010583005.1 Odontomachus brunneus
TAATTATGTAGAATAAGGACTTTTCCGAATTTTGATATTTTTTTGCTGCAATCTTGATAAATATCTTTGTTGTTATTCCAATAGTGATAATCAAATGGGGGAGCCTGAAAAATATGTAAACTATCTATGTTTGTAAGTATTTTTTCTAACATATGCCTGTACGTAGAATATCGTATCCCTTAAGGTTTAAGACTGAAATTGCAACAAAGTACTAAAAAGATTAGAACATTTATTTATTAGTAACAAACACTACTTTATTGGTAATATAAAAAAATAATTTTTACAAAAATAAACATTGAATTTTTATTTAAATTGGAGACCGGATCTTCAAATTGTACATTGAGTTTTTAAATCGTATTTCAAAGATATGCAGTCATAAACAAGTATTAATTAATTATTAATTAATCTTATATTACATTAATATAACAATAAAACAAAGCAAAAGTAAAAGTACGTAAGTAATGTTAGTTAACTAGTGTCATCTATTTTGCTACATAACATAAATATTGCTTTAACAACATGTTTCAACAATATTTTTAACCAATTTGGCTAATTCCTTTATCATGAATCATACCTGTTTCATTTGTCACCGTTTTCATTCGTCATCGCGGTTTAATTCGTTATCGAGAGTAATGATTTCAAAAATCTGAAGGTTTTAGCCGTCGCTCGTTGTTTGTTAAAAAATTATTAACAAAAAAAGTTATATGAATGTAACATAATTTTTCAAAACAGTTCTATAAAATACACACTTTTCCTTGCACTATTGTGAGAAATTCTCACTCTTTAGCTTAAGTACAATAGACTTGGCCCCATCCCGCCGCAGTGCGGGAGCCCCCCAGTTACACGGCTAGAGACAGGCACCTTTTTTATTAATATGTCGGAAACTATAAGCGACCGCCATATAGCCATGTTTATATTATTAAAATATGGTAAAAAATAAAAAAGGTGCCTGTCCCTAGCCGTGTAACTGGGGGGCTACGCCCCCCCGCAAATTGAAATGAAAGTGCCACAAACTTCGAAAAGGGAAAAAATAATTAAAAACATTGAAAGGTTACGAACTTTTCGGCTCCATCATTTGATTATCAATGTTGGAATATTTATCAAGATTGTAACAAAAAATATAAAAATTCGGAAAAGTCCTTATTCTATATAATTATCAAAAAGTTGTTCAATCATGCAATTATGATCGTATGATTTAATAAGGGATTATTTGATATTTTATATATTTTTGTTTATAACAAATAAAAAACTACGTGTACGCGATAAAAAGGAGAAGGAGAGGGGGTGAGAGACAGACAGACAGACAGACAGACAGACAGACAGACAGACAGACAGAC
>NW_022639453.1:2594810-2602860 GCF_010583005.1 Odontomachus brunneus
AGAGAGAGAGAGAGAGAGAGAGAGAGAGAGAGAGAGAGAGAGAGAGTTGTTATATTGTATTGAGTTGTTAGTATGTTTGTTTATTTGATAACAACGGCACAAACGATTGAAATAAGCGTGAAACACATCGGTCGGATTTTTATTTTCTTTTTTTCATGGAAAAACGTTGTTTCCGCCGCTGCGCGCATCACGTGACATTCTCGATCGCACCGGGAGGTGCATAAATAAAACTAGAAACTATGGACGTTCAAGCGTTTGCGGCTGGTGCGACGTTGCGCACTCGAGCGAATTATTTTGTAACGGGTCTCTCGTACGATTCGATTGAAAGAATGATGCTTGGAAAAATTAGTCGAAAAATCAGTTGAAATCAGTTGATCTCGAAAGAAATACGTGCAGTAACGATTCGACGACAAATTGAAATAAATCGATGCGTTCAAAAGGGAGGAGGGGATCTCGACTTCCGGTGAAGTTATATGATACTTTGTTTGAAACGTAAATATATACTGCCTTTGATCGGCGGCAGGCATCTAATAGCGAACATAATACATCGTACCTTCTCCTCCCCCCTTCCACCTCCTGCGGCTCCTCTTTACTCACCAAAGCATAAGAACACTATTAGTCTGTTACAAAGGAAGGGCTGAGTATATTATCCAGCGGAACCATGCGCGGCAAAGCATTCATGGGCGTGCTCGAAATGAAGAGTCCTGATAGCTCGCAGCCCATCGTGCGGCTTAACTCGATACAACGACTTTTATGCGGTCGAACTTTCCAACTCGAGCTTCCGCCAAAAGGACCAGTTATGGCCTAACTTTTTTAACGGCCGCCGTTCAACCGGCAACGTCGGGTGGAAATCGTACGAGGAGGATGTCTGCTTGCCAGTCGATGATTGACGTGTGCAAGGAAGTAAAAAGAAAAACAACATAATAAGAAGAGAAGCATCGCTCCGATATAGCGATATCGTTGAGATAAAAGTTAAGATGACGGCGTTCAGTGAACACAACGGTTGAGTGATATCGACTTGTGGAAGATGAATGCGGTTGGTAGATCTAAAAGTGTAAAAGTACATCAATCAAAGGTAATGTTTATTCTACGATTGTACACAGTGTTGCATTAACGCACGGGTCAGTATAATGGGTTGCTTGTTCGTTTTACTGATAGGCGTTTACAGACGCAGAAGGACGAGAATTTGGCGATATACTCGTTTGCAAAATGACCTGCACGCGCTTTTTAATATTTTTAACTGGCAAAAATAAGGACAAAACATTTTGCAAACGAGTATATCGCCAAGACCATGTTGAATCTGTGCTTGAGAGTGCGCGACTGCCAACGAAGTGAAGAGGTAACCCATCATGCTGATCTGTACGTTAATGCCATATTCTATACTAAATTCTCCGTGCAGATAAACAAGCACGGAATTCGTAAAACACGAAATTAATTACGGAATATGTTAATTACTTTGTGTCTCAAACCTCTTAGTGTAGATCTCGTCAACGACGACGACAACGAGGAGCAGGAGGAAGAGGAAGAGAAGGAGGAGAAGGACGGAGAGAGCACGTCGAGGTCGCTCGTTAAAATTGCAAGCGTACACTGTCTAATCCGCAAGGCTTATTAATAAGGGCCCCAGCGGTCGCTGTTAATTGCGTCGACAAATACTGTCGAACGCGCCGGCATTACACGCTAACGAGCCTGACGAAGTTTAAGAAGACATTCGCGTCTGTGTGACATTCGGTTAAGTTTCGCTCGGGGCGCGCGCGTGCGCGCGCACAAGGTACACATTTAAACGTCATAAATATCAAGTGATAAGCAGCAAGCGCTATCGCCTTGAAATGCCTTTAAGCTGCTTTGCGGTGCGTATACCGAAGGTACTCTTCGCCTCGCCGACGACGAGCGAGTATTGATTCGGAAGGCATCGCCCGTAGTACTGCCGCAGTACTTCCCGAAGAAATTGGTTCTTTCCGATTAACTTAATTTCGTGAGACGCGTATTGCCTCCCGTAGGAGAAGGGCCAGCAGGAGGAGGAGGAAACGGTGGTAGAGATGGAGGAGGAGGCGCACCCGATTGCCTTCAACAGTTTCGGCTGGCGTAAGTGATACTCCGCCTTAAAACACGGCGAGAGGAAGCTTCCTTGCCAACCGTCTTTTTTCGTCCTGATGTGTTATCGTTGGTACACGTTGCTTCACAGAAACTTGTCTCTACCGAATTCTCTCTCTCTCTCTCTCTTACTCTCTCTTGCAGCATGGAGATCGGCACATATGTTGGTAAAAGTAAGACATTTTTCTTCGGGACGGCCGCGATTCCGCGCATTGGAGTTTAACCCTTTGAGTTCCCGTATTTTACTTTCTTTTTAAAACTTTAGTGATATTTTAACTGAGAGTTATCAGATAGATGTAAATAGTTTTAAAAGTTTTACGAGGGTGGTCTGAAAAGTTTCCGACCTCAACGTGAAGATAGCAGCACTTGTAAATAAAAGCTAGTGAATTTCGTTGTTCATCTGTTGACAGTTACTCACCGAAGTTTCAGCCATTTTGGACTCGCAGTTGTTATGTAACAGTCGTTTGAGTAAGTTGATGTGAGTGTTTTTGTGAAAATGGACAAAATCGAGTATCGAGCTGTCATTAAATATTTGTTTTTGAAAGGCAATACGCCTACGCAAATCAAAGATGAGTTGGATTCTGTGTATGGGGACTCTGCACCATCATTTACGACAGTGAAATTTTGGGCCGCTGAATTTAAACGTGGCCGTAAGAGCTTGGGAGACGATGAACGTTCAGGACGTCCAAAAACTGCAACTACCGACGAAAACATCGCCAAAGTTCACCAAATGGTGCTAGACGACCGCCGAATTAAAGTGAGAGAGATAGCAGAGGTTATGAACATGTCAAAAGAACGTGTTTGTCGCATATTAAATCAACATTTAGGCATGAGAAAGCTGTCCGCGCGTTGGGTGCCGCGTTTGCTCACGTTAGACCAAAAACGTGTTCGAATGAACATTTCCAACGCTCTGTTGGAGCAGTTTAGGCGCAATAAATCCGAGTTTTGGCGCCGATTAATTACTGTAGATGAAACTTGGATACACCATTATACGCCTGAAACAAAAATACAGTCCAAACAGTGGACTGCAAAGGGGGAACCGGCTCCAAAAAAAGCAAAAACTGTTTTTTCGGCTGGGAAAGTGATGGCGACTGTTTTTTGGGATAGTCATGGAGTTATTTTAATCGATTATCTTCAAAAAGGAAAAACCATTACAGGAGCATACTACGCATCATTACTTGACAAGCTGAAGGCAGAACTTGCGGGAAAACGGCCACATTTGCAGAAAAAGAAAATCCTGTTTCACCAAGACAACGCACCGTCTCACACCTCAGCGGTTGCCATGGCGAAAATCCACGAATTACGGTTTGAACTGCTTGACCATCCACCTTACTCACCAGATCTAGCCCCAAGCGACTTCTTTTTGTTCCCTCATCTAAAAATTGCGCTCGGAGGACAGAGATTTTCGTCAAATGAAGAGGCAATCACCTTCGTGAACAATTATTTTGCAGAGAAAAACGCCGAGTACTATTTCGACGGGTTACAGAGATGGGAGCATCGCTGGGAGAAGTGTGTAGATTTACAAGGAGACTATGTTGAAAAATAAAAAACAATTTTCAGAAAAAATGACTTGTATCTTTGTTAGGTCGGAAACTTTTCAGACCACCCTCGTACTTGAAAGTGATTTCAGCAGAAGAAAATAAAATTTTATCAGGAAAAATTAGACAATTGATGATAGAATAAAAATAATTAGTTTTCACACACAAACACACATATTTTACTAAATAAATTATCACTATAGCTTTAAAAATTTAATTCCCATTAAATTAAACGACGTAGATAAATCAGACAGAATTTTGCTTTTTCGAGATATTGTGCAGAGTGTCTGATGAAAAATGTTCTATACTTCCTGTATATATAGATTAGATCAAACTAAACACAACATTTCATTTTGCAAACAACCACGTAAAATTTTGAGTTATTAATTAAAGAAAGTTAATGGATAATCGCGCGCAATAATGCTCCAACGATAATTTAACGATCGTTAAAAATGACCTGAAAAGAAATCAAGGTGTGAACGTTTGTAATTTCATTTTTTACACTAATTTTAACGACTTTGTTAAATAAAAATAGTAATCATTATTGTGATTTATAGGTTCACGTCAAATCATTGGTATATCATAAGGCAAATAAATTTTTTCTCCACTTACTTATCTATGCAAAATGTACCTATCTATGCAATACTTGAACTTTTATTTAATGACTTTTCAAAAAGTCCCACTTTTTTCCACTACCCTTTCTCTATGTTGTAACAATTACACACTATAACTTAAATTTCAACATTCTGAAGCTTACTGACACACAAATGCGTGTCGAGTTCTAAAACTCTATAGTACTTGTGGTATTTTTTTCTTCTCTTATAAAGAACACGATTCCGCTCCTTGATACCCAAAAGGTTAAGGATACGCTGAGACTCAAAAGATTAAATTCCAGACTCTAGAGGACTTCTTCACGAATAATTAGTGAATTTCTTTTCACCACGTTGCGACATAATACTATAATCGCGTTTAATTTTTCGTAGTCCTGATGCTCTCTAAAGTATCCCGGACAATTCTTATAACAGAAACGTTTTCGGTCAATTTATTTAATTATGTGATATATTATCATTGTTGTAGTCCTGATGAAAAATCTCAAAATGCAAAATCCTTTGGCTAATTTCTCAATTAAAACTACTCTGAAAGTCTCTTTCAAGAAACCCGTTTGCCTACACGAGTTTATACCTATGTCCCTATGGTTCATCACTCCAGTAATATTTAATGATTCTAAACTCTCTCAGCTATATTTGTATGTGTATGTGTGTGTTTATGTGCGTGTGCGTGTGCACCAGCAAAGATAAGGAGCCTATGGAAGTGACAAACCGTGAAATCCTTATCTCTACTGACGCGCATGCGCGCACATATGCACACAACACATATACACACATATGGCAAAGAGAGAGAGAGAGGGAGAGAGAGAAAAAGAGAGAGGGAGGGGTGGAAGGGGAGGGAAGAGGGAGAGAAAAGGAGGGAGAGAGGGTGAGGGAAAGGGGAGAGAGAGAGAAAGTTTCGAGTCATTAAATACTAAGGGAGTGACAAACCAAGAGGACACAGTTGCAAACTCGTGTAGGCAAATGTACGAATCCAGAAAGAGACTTTTAAATATTTGTAATTCAGTAACTAACCATATACAAAAATTTTGCACTTTGACATATGTGAGCAGAATTGTAATAACTATAATATATCACAAATTCAAGCAAATTAACTGGAAACGTTTTTCTCATAAGAATTATGCGGGATCCTTTCTTAGATTGAATTATCACTCAAAACGACTGAAAAAATGCACTTCAATGGTGGTGAAAATACTGCCAATCCGAATGGAATGACATTTCGCTTTTCACAAAAGTGAATATTTCAACCATAAAGTGCATTCCTACTCCATACGAGTGAATGTTTCGCTCGATTGGAGTAGATGTTCCACTTTTATCGATTGAAACAATCTTCGATACGTAAAATAAATATTTATTTTTGCTGATTGTACGTTGACTATAATTTTATCCAAAACACTCTCGATTCTATGCCGATTAATCTGTTTCACTAATATCATATTTCAAAAGTATCTTTACCACCCAATCGAAATTAAACTCGGAACATCTCGTTTTTAGTTAGCTACAATTTGTACTATGTCATCTTGCTTTAATTGATAAATATATTTTATATTGTCTATATAAATAATTCTGAACGTTACGTAGTTTCATTTATATTTTATAAATAGAAACATAACATTATCCCGTAAAAAAATTAGCAAAGCTTTTAAAATAGTATTAATAATATTTAAAAAGAGAGAGAGAGAGAGAGACATGAAGTTTTTAAGATTTTTTTATTAAAATATATACGTTCCCTGAAATTTAATGAATTATACTGAAAAAGTGACACAACTGCAACGTGACGGTTACAGTAAGGCTTGATTACCCACATAGCATAAAAATACTAAAGCAATATTAAATATGAGATTAGGGAAAATATTTGAGTAACATTTGTAAACGTGAGAAGAATATTATTCTGATCTTAAAATGTTATTTTTCGGAACATTAAAGAAATGATGCAACCAAATATTAATACAAGATTGATCAATATTACATTTAATGTTGCTTTGTGCTGGAAATAATATTACTTTTAATACCATAAAATGTCAGGATAATATTAAAAGAAAGGAAAAGAAAATGTATATCCTTTATATATTTCATTTTTATTGAAAATTATGATAAAATATAAGAAAGAGGAACAAAATCATGAAGAACATATAATACTTTCCATATATAAACATATATGCATTAAACATATAATGCCACGCTGAAAAACGTTAATCATAGTAACTAAGATTTAATTCAATAATATGTTCAATTAAATTGTTTGGTGAATATAACTACCCACATAATACGTAATATATATAATATCACAGTAATATTTCCGTAATATTTTTGCAATATTGCAATATTACGGAAATATTACTGTGATATAATGTAATATTACGTGCTATGTGGATAAATATTTAGTCAGTATGAACAAATGTTGTAATTATATATATATTTATTTTATTATATATATTTGTTGTGCATACTTTGATCTTCGTATGTGTCTTCTCTGCGCATCCTTGAATAATATGCGCATGATATAAATTTCATTATATGAAAATATTATATTTATATATGCATTCAAAATCAATACAATCTTAGCAGGCAATGTTACATCAATATAGTACAACATGTTGCTTTCACGTTAAATTTTCATACATACATTTGATACATTACTGCAATATGATATTGTTATTATAAAAATGTAACTATTTTGCTACGTTACCCCAATATTTTAGTAATATTAACATTGCTACTCTATAATATCGGACGTTAATATAACATTACATTGACATTCAGTAAAATATAACTTACTGCAAATATTCTGGCAACATTCTAACAATAATAACATTGACTTTTGTGCTATGTGGGTACCTTCTTCTTTGACATATACTATTAGCGTCACGATACAAAGTAAATAATTTACTCCACGATACAGAGTGAAGGAATTCATCCTACAAGAGTAAAAAGTCGCATCAATTCGAGTGATTTGGCTGTCATTCCGTTTTTCAGATAAATTTTTACTCCAAGAATTTAAGCAATAAATTGCATTACAGTCCTTATTTCGCCAATGTTGCGTAATGCTCACTGCATTATTGGAAGATTTTAAATATTCCGTTGCAACGTGACGGAATTTTATATACATCAATTTGTTTCAATTCAATAGGACGCGGGAATAAATATCAAAGCCGCTTTTATTTTATTACTGATCAGCGCACATGTAATAGAGCAGCTTGGGCAGCGAGAGAACGGGGAGGTGCGAATTAACTTTCGATAACCTCGCGCGTCACGGGATTATCCGCAGGATAAACTGATTCCACTAATTCTTCGGCGTGTGTGCAATTTCATCATTCGCAACTGAATAACGCGCGATTATGCGCCCGCGAACGGTTTATCTCTCCAGACCGCGCGCACGGTCAACCAGCTCGCAATTGCTAGTCGCGTGCGCAAAATATATCGACCCGACACGCGCGATTGAGGGCCTGCCTGAAAGGGCAACTTAATCGAAATGTTCTCGGCCCGCAGTGGAAATGGAGGAGCACGTAGGGAGGATCAAAGCGGAGTCGCGAGAAGCCCGCGACGCTGTGTAATGTCGCACGTGTGTCGTGATTAGATGCCGCGAGCGAGTAGATTAATAAGAGAAATTACATATCGTCCACCGTGTGTCGGTTTCCGTCCTGTCGGGTACACAATGGAGAAACGCGCAGGTTCCATTAAACGACGACGTTTCACTGGCATATTAAGCTTAGAGTCACTACACTGTAAAAACTGATGTGTTAAATGTGTTAAATGTAACACATTTCATGCTCCAAATCATCCACTCTCATTTATGTGTAAATTTAACACAAA
>NW_022639453.1:2604461-2605669 GCF_010583005.1 Odontomachus brunneus
GGAGGAAGAGGAAGAGAAGGAGGAGAAGGACGGAGAGAGCACGTCGAGGTCGCTCGTTAAAATTGCAAGCGTACACTGTCTAATCCGCAAGGCTTATTAATAAGGGCCCCAGCGGTCGCTGTTAATTGCGTCGACAAATACTGTCGAACGCGCCGGCATTACACGCTAACGAGCCTGACGAAGTTTAAGAAGACATTCGCGTCTGTGTGACATTCGGTTAAGTTTCGCTCGGGGCGCGCGCGTGCGCGCGCACAAGGTACACATTTAAACGTCATAAATATCAAGTGATAAGCAGCAAGCGCTATCGCCTTGAAATGCCTTTAAGCTGCTTTGCGGTGCGTATACCGAAGGTACTCTTCGCCTCGCCGACGACGAGCGAGTATTGATTCGGAAGGCATCGCCCGTAGTACTGCCGCAGTACTTCCCGAAGAAATTGGTTCTTTCCGATTAACTTAATTTCGTGAGACGCGTATTGCCTCCCGTAGGAGAAGGGCCAGCAGGA
This sequence comes from Odontomachus brunneus, assembly GCF_010583005.1. Taxonomy (NCBI): domain Eukaryota; kingdom Metazoa; phylum Arthropoda; class Insecta; order Hymenoptera; family Formicidae; genus Odontomachus; species Odontomachus brunneus. Next base: position 2,604,964 of record NW_022639453.1, read on the forward strand.
GGAGGAGGAAACGGTGGTAGAGATGGAGGAGGAGGCGCACCCGATTGCCTTCAACAGTTTCGGCTGGCGTAAGTGATACTCCGCCTTAAAACACGGCGAGAGGAAGCTTCCTTGCCAACCGTCTTTTTTCGTCCTGATGTGTTATCGTTGGTACACGTTGCTTCACAGAAACTTGTCTCTACCGAATTCTCTCTCTCTCTCTCTCTTACTCTCTCTTGCAGCATGGAGATCGGCACATATGTTGGTAAAAGTAAGACATTTTTCTTCGGGACGGCCGCGATTCCGCGCATTGGAGTTTAACCCTTTGAGTTCCCGTATTTTACTTTCTTTTTAAAACTTTAGTGATATTTTAACTGAGAGTTATCAGATAGATGTAAATAGTTTTAAAAGTTTTACGAGGGTGGTCTGAAAAGTTTCCGACCTCAACGTGAAGATAGCAGCACTTGTAAATAAAAGCTAGTGAATTTCGTTGTTCATCTGTTGACAGTTACTCACCGAAGTTTCAGCCATTTTGGACTCGCAGTTGTTATGTAACAGTCGTTTGAGTAAGTTGATGTGAGTGTTTTTGTGAAAATGGACAAAATCGAGTATCGAGCTGTCATTAAATATTTGTTTTTGAAAGGCAATACGCCTACGCAAATCAAAGATGAGTTGGATTCTGTGTATGGGGACTCTGCACCATCATTTACGACAGTGAAATTTTGGG
>NW_022639453.1:2605679-2614507 GCF_010583005.1 Odontomachus brunneus
TGAAGCTTACTGACACACAAATGCGTGTCGAGTTCTAAAACTCTATAGTACTTGTGGTATTTTTTTCTTCTCTTATAAAGAACACGATTCCGCTCCTTGATACCCAAAAGGTTAAGGATACGCTGAGACTCAAAAGATTAAATTCCAGACTCTAGAGGACTTCTTCACGAATAATTAGTGAATTTCTTTTCACCACGTTGCGACATAATACTATAATCGCGTTTAATTTTTCGTAGTCCTGATGCTCTCTAAAGTATCCCGGACAATTCTTATAACAGAAACGTTTTCGGTCAATTTATTTAATTATGTGATATATTATCATTGTTGTAGTCCTGATGAAAAATCTCAAAATGCAAAATCCTTTGGCTAATTTCTCAATTAAAACTACTCTGAAAGTCTCTTTCAAGAAACCCGTTTGCCTACACGAGTTTATACCTATGTCCCTATGGTTCATCACTCCAGTAATATTTAATGATTCTAAACTCTCTCAGCTATATTTGTATGTGTATGTGTGTGTTTATGTGCGTGTGCGTGTGCACCAGCAAAGATAAGGAGCCTATGGAAGTGACAAACCGTGAAATCCTTATCTCTACTGACGCGCATGCGCGCACATATGCACACAACACATATACACACATATGGCAAAGAGAGAGAGAGAGGGAGAGAGAGAAAAAGAGAGAGGGAGGGGTGGAAGGGGAGGGAAGAGGGAGAGAAAAGGAGGGAGAGAGGGTGAGGGAAAGGGGAGAGAGAGAGAAAGTTTCGAGTCATTAAATACTAAGGGAGTGACAAACCAAGAGGACACAGTTGCAAACTCGTGTAGGCAAATGTACGAATCCAGAAAGAGACTTTTAAATATTTGTAATTCAGTAACTAACCATATACAAAAATTTTGCACTTTGACATATGTGAGCAGAATTGTAATAACTATAATATATCACAAATTCAAGCAAATTAACTGGAAACGTTTTTCTCATAAGAATTATGCGGGATCCTTTCTTAGATTGAATTATCACTCAAAACGACTGAAAAAATGCACTTCAATGGTGGTGAAAATACTGCCAATCCGAATGGAATGACATTTCGCTTTTCACAAAAGTGAATATTTCAACCATAAAGTGCATTCCTACTCCATACGAGTGAATGTTTCGCTCGATTGGAGTAGATGTTCCACTTTTATCGATTGAAACAATCTTCGATACGTAAAATAAATATTTATTTTTGCTGATTGTACGTTGACTATAATTTTATCCAAAACACTCTCGATTCTATGCCGATTAATCTGTTTCACTAATATCATATTTCAAAAGTATCTTTACCACCCAATCGAAATTAAACTCGGAACATCTCGTTTTTAGTTAGCTACAATTTGTACTATGTCATCTTGCTTTAATTGATAAATATATTTTATATTGTCTATATAAATAATTCTGAACGTTACGTAGTTTCATTTATATTTTATAAATAGAAACATAACATTATCCCGTAAAAAAATTAGCAAAGCTTTTAAAATAGTATTAATAATATTTAAAAAGAGAGAGAGAGAGAGAGACATGAAGTTTTTAAGATTTTTTTATTAAAATATATACGTTCCCTGAAATTTAATGAATTATACTGAAAAAGTGACACAACTGCAACGTGACGGTTACAGTAAGGCTTGATTACCCACATAGCATAAAAATACTAAAGCAATATTAAATATGAGATTAGGGAAAATATTTGAGTAACATTTGTAAACGTGAGAAGAATATTATTCTGATCTTAAAATGTTATTTTTCGGAACATTAAAGAAATGATGCAACCAAATATTAATACAAGATTGATCAATATTACATTTAATGTTGCTTTGTGCTGGAAATAATATTACTTTTAATACCATAAAATGTCAGGATAATATTAAAAGAAAGGAAAAGAAAATGTATATCCTTTATATATTTCATTTTTATTGAAAATTATGATAAAATATAAGAAAGAGGAACAAAATCATGAAGAACATATAATACTTTCCATATATAAACATATATGCATTAAACATATAATGCCACGCTGAAAAACGTTAATCATAGTAACTAAGATTTAATTCAATAATATGTTCAATTAAATTGTTTGGTGAATATAACTACCCACATAATACGTAATATATATAATATCACAGTAATATTTCCGTAATATTTTTGCAATATTGCAATATTACGGAAATATTACTGTGATATAATGTAATATTACGTGCTATGTGGATAAATATTTAGTCAGTATGAACAAATGTTGTAATTATATATATATTTATTTTATTATATATATTTGTTGTGCATACTTCGATCTTCGTATGTGTCTTCTCTGCGCATCCTTGAATAATATGCGCATGATATAAATTTCATTATATGAAAATATTATATTTATATATGCATTCAAAATCAATACAATCTTAGCAGGCAATGTTACATCAATATAGTACAACATGTTGCTTTCACGTTAAATTTTCATACATACATTTGATACATTACTGCAATATGATATTGTTATTATAAAAATGTAACTATTTTGCTACGTTACCCCAATATTTTAGTAATATTAACATTGCTACTCTATAATATCGGACGTTAATATAACATTACATTGACATTCAGTAAAATATAACTTACTGCAAATATTCTGGCAACATTCTAACAATAATAACATTGACTTTTGTGCTATGTGGGTACCTTCTTCTTTGACATATACTATTAGCGTCACGATACAAAGTAAATAATTTACTCCACGATACAGAGTGAAGGAATTCATCCTACAAGAGTAAAAAGTCGCATCAATTCGAGTGATTTGGCTGTCATTCCGTTTTTCAGATAAATTTTTACTCCAAGAATTTAAGCAATAAATTGCATTACAGTCCTTATTTCGCCAATGTTGCGTAATGCTCACTGCATTATTGGAAGATTTTAAATATTCCGTTGCAACGTGACGGAATTTTATATACATCAATTTGTTTCAATTCAATAGGACGCGGGAATAAATATCAAAGCCGCTTTTATTTTATTACTGATCAGCGCACATGTAATAGAGCAGCTTGGGCAGCGAGAGAACGGGGAGGTGCGAATTAACTTTCGATAACCTCGCGCGTCACGGGATTATCCGCAGGATAAACTGATTCCACTAATTCTTCGGCGTGTGTGCAATTTCATCATTCGCAACTGAATAACGCGCGATTATGCGCCCGCGAACGGTTTATCTCTCCAGACCGCGCGCACGGTCAACCAGCTCGCAATTGCTAGTCGCGTGCGCAAAATATATCGACCCGACACGCGCGATTGAGGGCCTGCCTGAAAGGGCAACTTAATCGAAATGTTCTCGGCCCGCAGTGGAAATGGAGGAGCACGTAGGGAGGATCAAAGCGGAGTCGCGAGAAGCCCGCGACGCTGTGTAATGTCGCACGTGTGTCGTGATTAGATGCCGCGAGCGAGTAGATTAATAAGAGAAATTACATATCGTCCACCGTGTGTCGGTTTCCGTCCTGTCGGGTACACAATGGAGAAACGCGCAGGTTCCATTAAACGACGACGTTTCACTGGCATATTAAGCTTAGAGTCACTACACTGTAAAAACTGATGTGTTAAATGTGTTAAATGTAACACATTTCATGCTCCAAATCATCCACTCTCATTTATGTGTAAATTTAACACAAAACAAATGTGTTAAAAAGTAACACGCATAATATGGAAAAAATTAACACAAGAATTTAACACTTGAATACCGTTAGGAATCACAGATTGTATTAAATTGACATATTTAATATGTCAGACAGATTATGTCAATTTAACATTTTCATTTGATCAAAACCGTAGATTAATACTTCTCTCAAATATTAAAGTAACATTTTATTTTAGTTAATTTTATTTAATTTAACATTATACATATGTCAATTTAACATGAACTGTGATTCCTGACGGTATTCAAGTGTTAAATTCTTGTGTTAATTTTTTACATATCATGCTGTGTTATTTTTTACCACATTTGTTTTGTGTTAAATTTACACATAAATGAAAGTGGATTATTTGGGACACATGAAATGTTAAATTTAACACATCAGTTTTTACAGTGCAGAAAAAGGAATCTGGCCAGCTGGAGTAGAATTTTTATTAGCTCCAAGTTGTTGTGAAGCAAAATGGCGGAACCAATCACATTTCCGTTTTGAGTAATACAAGAGCGTTATTCAAAAGTGTTATTCAACCTGAGAACGGGTACCCTTTTTATATAATGAAGCATTGCAGGTTTACATAATGAAAAACAGATCATAGCTAGATTTTAAAAGTATATTATTAGTATATGGTCGGTAAGAAAGCTGACAGCGACGTAAGTTTCTCTTTACCGCTCTATATGGCTTCAGGTGACAGTTTCAGAAGAGACAGAAAATGGGACAAATTGATGACAAGTTTTCAATATTAATTAATATTTATTGTTGTACAATTTTATAATAATAATGTTGCAATTATATTTCATGTTTTACATTATTACATATAATAATATACAGGAGGAAAGTAGCCAAAAGCGACATAGACCTCCTAAAGCGACACACCTCTATATCTCATATATGAAATGTTGTATTTTATTGAAACTATTATAAACATAATTCGTTTCACCAGTAAAGTCATGAAAAAGTCATACTTGGTACATTTCTTGTTCTTTTATATGCTAAATTAGCAAATATTGAATTTTAGAAATTCGCAAGTTTTATTTCTATGATTTTTATTGGCGAATTACGTAGACTAAACATCGATAATTACCTTTTTGTTCAACATTAAGTTCTTCTAGATGTATTTAGCTTTTGTACAAGCATTTTTTGAATATTTTAATCTTTTTTACTGTGTAATTTGAAAAATTTTATGAGAATGTGTTTTAAAATGACATACCTATAGTATGCGATAGCTACGATAGTCTGTGACTAACATAACCTGATTCTAAGCTCACATTGTGAAGTGACATGAGTTGTATATGAATTTTCTCTGCTGCAATAATGTAAATGTAAATCATTTTTAATAATTATTTGTAATTATATATATCAGTGAACACTAACATAAATATTGCTTTTAAATAAAATGAATATTATTCAACTATTAAACGCATTAATAAACTATTTATTATCAAATATTATCATATATGTAACATGTTATATTTTCAATAAGTATATCGCTTTTGGCACTCACTTTCTTTGAACTCTATTTTCGTGCGTTTTACAAAAACATTTTTTGTTTTAAGTCTAGAAACAATTTCAGTAAAAATGTGATATTATCTGATAGAGGGTACTTCCAACTACATGTATATATATTTACATTTATATTTTGAGCTTTACATTAAGACATAACCTTAAAAAACAAAGTGGTATGTCGCTTTTAGTGCCTTTACTCTAATAATATAATATATAATATATAATATATTATTTTACATATATAATATTATTTTACAATAAAATGTCTTGCCATTATTGTGCCGATTTTAATCGACTTTTCTGGCATTCTATTTTAATTCTAAATCGAATAAAACGTCGCATTATTATACATAAATTTGACAAAAAGTGACATGTTGTGCAGCACTACGTGTGACTACTACAATATAAATTACGACATAACCTGTCATCGATCTGTATTGTCTAACAGCTGTAAGCAGCATTAATTAGTTACAACAGACAACTAATCAGAATCGTGCTATACTTATAGCTTATCGACGCCATTTTGCTTCAAAAGTAGACATTGTCCGGACTTCTTTTTATAGGGACTCTAGTTAAGCCGCTCCTCTCTCACTTTCTCTCTCTCTCTCTCGCTCTCTTGTCCACTCACTTCTCTCTCTCCCTCCCCCTCTCGTTCACCTCAAAATCATACGTACACGGCGAGAGCACGACGAGCATTCGGATTTCTGTTTGGTTCGCTGCAGCATCAGACGCACGCGGCAGGACAAACTCCCCCCTCGTGCTCGTCGGCTGGCATTATATACCGTCGACGAGAAACGCATCCAGCCTGTGGAAGTGTCTCCGGAGTCAAAGAGGGTGGAGTAACGCGAGCAGGCGGATAGAGTTTCGCCGCGGAAACTGAAACCCGACGTCGGTATTTTCGCCGGTAATTACGCTGCGCTCAGACTCGGGTCCCGCTCTGTAATAAAACTACGGTCGCGTCGGCGAAAGGCGAAGATTAATTTCTTACGACGGACGGTATTGCGCGGAGAATTACAGATGAATATCTCGAACGCGCGTCTCCCCATCTGCGGAAACAACGATAATGAAGCCCGGGCCCCGCGAGGCTGGTGGCTATCCGCGATTTTAAAAGAATCCTCTCGCGAGATCGCGCACGGCCAGACAAGAGGGAGGTGGGACGAGACGAGTCCGCCCGGCTCGGCGAATTTGCGTGTCCGTTATCGGTGTCAAACCGCCCAATTTCATTCGACTGCAATTTGTCGTGCGTATCGTCGAACGCGGAATGAATGAGGCGCATTGTGTCCCGTTCATTTCGCGCTCGATATGTCATCGGATATATTTGCGAAACACGTTTAATTAGTCGGAATGTCGTATCTCCGGTGAAACAGTTTTCTCGTTAGCGTGCACCGGGAAATAAAGATCGCTTCGCAAAATGCGTCACAAGTCTCTCTGGGTTAAACAAACTTGGTTGCATCAATTGCAACTGAAGTTAGATTGAATAAAAATTAAGTTTGTTCAACAACCCGTGATTTCAATTAAAGAATTTAATGAAAAGTAAAAGGTTAATAGAAGTGAAGTATGATCATAAATGTCTTTTTAACTATAAAAACGACTGTGACCTAACTGCATAATATAAGTAATTTTACTTCTGAATAGAAGGTTAAATTAAACGATAAGTACATTGAACTAATGACTTTAATAACACTGAACAACAAAAAATGACTTTTATTTGCCTCAAAGCGGCTATTTTGGATCATGACGTCAGAAACGAAAAATGACATACTGAAAATTCTTGTGTACTGTTTTCAATAATAAAAAGATATTTCAATGGAAGAACACTTCAGATTGCTTGACAGTATTTGTAAAATGCCCCGAAAACTAATATTTCTCTTGACAGTTATTAAATAATTATAAAATCAGCGTGACACCTTTCCTCTTAAACCTATCTTTTCTTATGAAATGCGCGCGCGCACGCTCAAACGATTCGAAATGTTCTTTCATTCATTTTCTTATTTAAAAATAGCATGTAAGAATTTTCAAGATACCACTTCTCACATCACGTTTTAACGTAGCCATGGATTCAATAGACACTAATTAAATTGACGGCCTATCTTCTCTGGGGAGAGAGTACATATAACCTCAATATATAACTTAAAAGAAAAATTTTATGAAATGTTACATTGTTCTTTTTGACAATATAAGGAAGACCGGGACTAGATATCCCATATTTTAGAATTACGAAGTCACAACTTCTTAAGTAGCTAATTGTTGTGATTAACTGATAGAGGCAGCTTTTTTCTGTATTGCACATCATGATTCTGTTAACCTTCTGTTATATATTTTGTTTTACAATAACCAAAATACAAATATATGGTAACGTGGCCATTTTGTCCTGATACTGGGTTTAGTTCCTCAGTAGTATAAAGTAAGAAGGCCACATACGAGTATATAAAATATATATCGTATATATATCGTAAATATATATCGTATATAAAATATGTATTTTAGTTAGTAGTTCCGAGGTCTCCGCGAGAGGTTTCCACAATCTTTCTGTTGGCCCTTAATTATGAGCCAATTTGATTTCGCTCACTTAAGCTCGATTTCAATTATTTTATGAGTGAAAATTGTTTTTATTATTCGAAAGAATATTAATACAAAATTTCGGGAAGCTCAAAAATTTAACCTGCTACTACTAAATCAGCTATTTCTTTTTTTTATATTATTCCGACCTTGAGGAAACTTAGGGAAAATAATATTTATGTTCTAAATGGATTATTTCGGGATTTTATACGTTTCTCAAGGTAAGTACTAAAAGAAAACACATGAACAACACACTCCTATGAGGCTATTTAGACTTGGTTTTCCCTATGCAATTCATTCAATTCGGGAGAGAAATTGAGCTAAACTTCTTGCTCGTTACTATATTTGACAACTCATTTGTTACCGTCGCTTTGCGAGATAGTCAAATTCAACATTGTGATTATTCAATTTTACTATATACTTGGCCCGTTTGGCACAAATAAAAGAAACATAGAAATATTAAAATTATGCCGATGAGGATTGAGGCAACTAGTTCGCTAGTATACAACTCTGAAATTGTGACTTTGTCCAACTCGAGTTCTTCCGACCTATCTTTTTTTTTTTTTAACATTATAATGGCAGCTTCCGAAAAGTTCGCCGGTTCGAGTTAATATCTGCCGTAAAAAGAACCGGGTTACAGTTTCTATGGTGTCTACGGCACCGATGAAATAGCATCGTGGAAGAACTTGGGTAAAACTTTAGATCTGTCTTGTATAACACTGGGAGCGCATACAAAACGAGGCGAGCCACGCTGCCGGTAGCAGAGGGCGCGTGTCGAGGTCATTTGCTGATAAACTTGCGGGAGAAAGGAGAACACGGACGGGGAAGACTGGGGAGAGCATTTATGTCTTCGACTTTCTGCTTCGCAAATTACGGTGGATACGTTCCGTGCGGCTTCCTCGTCAACCGGAATTTCACGGAAAACTCATTTTCTCTCTATAGAGACCAAGTTCTATGATCGCTTCTCTTACTATTAACTTAAACAGACAAGATTATTTTATAGTACGAGCAAAACGGAGTTAAGCTCCTCTCTCTCTCTCTCTCTCTCTCTCTCTCTCTCTCTCTCTCTCTCTCT
>NW_022639453.1:2615228-2616406 GCF_010583005.1 Odontomachus brunneus
TCTCTCTCTCTCTCTCTCTCTCTCTCTCTCTCTCTCTCTCTCTCTCTCTCTCTTTCTTTCCCTTCCTTCCTCCCGCTCTCCTTCTTTTCTCAACGCTGCACCGGTAATACAAGACGGAACTTTAACGCTCTATATTTTCAGCGGAAAATCTCTTAAAGGTCTTAAAAGGTTGTAATAACGTGACCTCTTTAAAAGGCTATTTTACCTCAGTGAAGAAAAAAGCGCTATTTTATAGAAAAACACCGAAATGGAAACGTTCCCGTGCGTTAATTTCGTTTCGCGCACAACCTGTCTCGGATTTGTGATCTCGTCGTTTCATGACGCGGTTGAACTCTAAGAGACGCGAATCTGGCGGACGATTAAATGTAAAACTGCATCTGCAAATAGCGATCTGTTGCTCAGCGAAGTACGATAGCGGCTAGCCGGCAGCAATGTTCGCGAGCGCTGGCAATTCCCTTCGGATACCGGAAACAAACTCATTCTTCCCGTTTGTTTGCTCGGAATACGTTCGACGGTCGCTGGTGCGTAACGCCATGGAAAATGTCAGAAATAATAATACATGTCCGCGGGGATTTTTGCAACTACAAAAGTAAAATATAAAATAGTTATTATATATCTTTTATATCTACAATCAGAAACAAATAATATAAGCCAATGAGAGTCAACGCAGATTGGCGCAATTTTTTGCGCTAATATTAGGTGAAGTAAAAAGTTCTGAGCGTTTTTTCGCTTTATTTCGACGATGAAATTAACATAGTTAGGATTATCCGATTTCGATCAAATATGCGCCGTTTTGTTCGATAACTTTTATCCATTTTGAAGGCAATTTCATAATTCCGCGATTGAAGAAGTCCTCGTCCCTATTGGTAAAAAACTTGACCAGCTCATTTTCACAAGCCTCTCTTGAGGCCAGTTTTGTACCATCAAGAAAATTTTGCAAATACTTGAAAAGGTGATAATCGCTTGGTGCCAAGTCTGGACTATACGACGGGTGCAATAGAACCTCCCATCCAAGCTCTCGGAGCTTCTGGCGCGTCGTTAATGATGTGTGCGGCCTGATGTTGTCTTGATGGAACACAACACTCTTCCTGTTGGCCAATTCTGGCCACTTCTGGTCGATCGCCTGCTTCAATCTGGTCAGTTGTTGACAGTAGAGGTCCGAATTGAGTGTTTGGCCC
>NW_022639453.1:2616726-2676461 GCF_010583005.1 Odontomachus brunneus
CACACAACTGGCTTGACCAAACACAAAACTGTCACAGAACTTTTTTTGAAGCGTAATGTCACCTTTAAATCGCCGTATAGTATGACCCGATGCGATGTATACATCGTGAGATATGGCTCACTAAAGACATCTAGCGGAAAACGCTCAGAACTTTTTACTTCACCTAATATAAATCAAAGGAATATATATATACAGAATTGGGAAAGTTACTTTTTAAAAGTAACTAATTACAGTTACAGTTTCCTTTGCTGAAAACTTAACTAGTTGCAGTTACAAGTTACTGGGTATGAAAAGTAACTCGTTACAGTTACAGTTATTTAAAAAGTTAACATGTCGTTACTTTTAAGTTACTTTCTTGAATTGATTGTAAATTATTATTGTAAATACAAAAATCTTACATTTTAAGCTTTACTGAAATGTAAGAATTGAATTTTATAATTAATATTTATCACATTAATCAGTCAATCCACTTAACAAATTTCACAAATCTGTACTTAATATAATAAAAATTTAATGATAGCCTTGTAGAGGTAAAAGAATTTAATCACATGCTCCATAAATACGTTAATAAATTTTCCAGATGTCACAGAGAATTTAAAGAGAATTCAGTCGTATGTCACCAATTCTGAGTTCATTTTCAAATACAAAAAGAATTTTTTTTACTGAACTAAACTCTGAAGAATTCTTTATGCATTTGAAAATAAATTCAGAATTGATGACATACGACTGGATTCTTTTTCAATTCTTTTTTAATTCTCTGTGCTATTTGGGTTATTAAATTAATATACAATTACTATATAATTTTAATTTTATTTTACGTTCCCCAAATAACTTAAAGTAACTGTTAAAAAAGTTACAAGTTACTAAAAATAAGTAACTAAGTTAAGTTACAGTTACAGGCGAGAAAAAAGTAACTAAATTAAGTTACAGTTACCGAAAAAATGTAACTGTAACTATAACTTCGTTACAAGTAACGAGTTACTTCTCAACCCTGTATATATATATATATATATATATATATATATATATATATATATATATATATATATATATATATATATTTTGGATTGCTCGGAAAATTCGTAGTATTCTGTGCAGACACGTTAACTTTTATTTTAGCCATAAGTTTCCAGAATATATCACATAATATTCCAAATGATCTTAATAAGATTCTATTTTTTAAAAATTATTAAATTATTTTTAAAAATTCGTAGCAAAAATGCAAAGCCAACAAGTAAGCATAAAATGCTGAAACTTTCCGAACAATATAATAATATAGTTAAACCCTATATTGATATCTTTATTTATTTTTTGGAAAAAAAGTTGTAGAAATTTACTTAGAAATCTATTTTCTTGGCTATATTTAAATCATTTGGGAAATGATTTTCTAAATGTCATTATCTCTAATGTTTCTAATATCATTACTAGAATATATTCTCTAATGTCATTATCTGAACTAAAACCTTCCCTTAACCTTCAATTCAATTTTTTAGTTTGCCAAAAAACAAGCTTGTATAAAAAATTCTAACTTTTACTCATGTTTCCATTCTCTTCAATGATTATCACAATAAGGAAAAATACGTTATGATCAAAATATTTAATGTATGGATAACTTCATCTGTGCCAAGTAACTAAATAAAACTTGTAAATAAAATATCTCCACTTATTGTGAATTATATTATGCACCTACATAAAAAAAGACATTATTTTTTGAAAAATATCTTTATTTTATACTGTGATCGCCGCACAGTGGGGACAAATAGAAATTTACTGTTCAAAAATCATTAGAGACCACAATTTTAGAACAATCGGGATGATTTTTTTTTAATTAAACGTGAATCAATGTAGAAAAAAAACTGTTGAGCCTGATTTAAAAAAAAATTCTTCTAAACGTTGCAATATTAATAAGAATTAAGTTCGTATTCAGCAACCTAAACCTAATATACCTTACAATGACAAATTTCATGCTACAGAAACATTTTTTTCATATCGGCTATGGGATTGACAGACACAGCTGTTAAATACCAGATCTTAATACTGACTTTACATTTATGTTGAACGATTTTTTATATCCTATTGCAACATATATACTGTCTTAAAACATAATGATTTTGTTTATGTTGACAGGAGATTAGCAGTTGTCAACTGCCAAATTCTGATTTTTATATCAGATTCGTAATCAGCGATGCTAAAAACCTTAATACACTGCACAGTGCAGAGAAAAGATGGAAAGTTTTCCAATTGAAGTGACTCACAAAACTTGATAATTTTTTACAAATTCTTATTAAAAAATCGGGCTTAACAGTTTTTTTCTATATTGATTAACGTTTAATTAAAAAAAATTCATCCCGATTGCTGTAAAATTGTGGTCTTTAGCGATTTTTTAACAGTAAACTTCTATTTGTCCTCACTGTGCGTCGTGAGGTTCGTCTCCCTTAGTGCAAGGGAGAGAGCCATCACCATCTGCTCAGCCTTGCCTCTGGTAGAGTGGCGTGATCCTTATCAAAGAATATCGCGACTATGCGTGATGCGAGCGAGAGAACAATAGCTCTTGCGAGTGCAAGATCTCAGATTCAACAATGACTTTATTTAATGTTTCGTTACACGTTCGGGTACAGTGAAGGCCCACCCGACGGTCGCACGAAAAGCTGCTAATCGCGGTTCCGCGAGCCCTTTGATAGGATGCTCATATCGCTAAAGCAAGCGAGGCCTCGCAAGTGTCCTTCGCTCTACATCCGGGAACTGACGGTCCAACCCGGTCGAGCGCATCCTCAACACGATAGGAAATACACGCGAGAACAGCGGGAACACGCATGCGAGACGACAGATAATGCACGCGGAATGACGGAAGTACGCGGGACGGTGAGTAACGCACACGGAACGATTACTAGGACGCACGCAAAATGACAACCCAACGGATACGGAACAATTACCAGAACGCACGCGACACGACGGAGATACACATGGACTGAACGCATGCAATCGGAAAATCCGCAACCGAACAAAATCTCGATAAAAAATAAATCAAAATTTATTGGGCAATATGTTTTACATGATTCAACGAAGAAAGTCTGTGTTCCTATCAGTAAAAAATAATTTACATCAATGGATCACAAAATATTGGATTCAAAATATGATGTTTTTAAATGTTGAAAGAAGATATCATTATTATAAAAATAATCATATGTACTTTTTATGAGATTATTACAATATTCAAATGAAATTATAACATTGTTTTGAAATTCGAGACTTGGAAATTCTTGTAATGAAATTATATGCGAAATAATAATTGTAAATTTGACTTTATTAGTTTTAAGTGGACAGAGGAACCCGGGGTATAATTTTTATTAATAAAAAGCATGAAATATTGGATTGAGTTATGAGATTAGATAATGTTTTTAGATGTGTATTATTATATAATCTCATAACTCAATCCAATATTTTATGCTTTTCATTAATAAAAATTATTTTTGAATAATAAAAACAGGTTTCTCTTCGCGTTAAAAAAAATCATATAAAATATGATTTTTACAAGTGACTCACCTTTATTTAACGCTATGTAATTTTATTGAAGATTAACATATCAAAAATAAAAATATTTCTCAAACAAGAATGTTCTTTTTTCTGTGTACTTGGGTGACTCTTGTTGTCGAGACTTAAATATCCATATTCTACGTGCACGTTTTCTAAACGAACTCTTACCTAACACACACGTGCACACATTTTCGGTTTCCTTTTCTCCATAGGACATCTCACCCCACGTACAATGGAAAAGGGAGAACGAAGGAAGAAGATTTCTCTAAGAGAAGTCTCACAGGCGATTCGGTATGGAAAATGTGAATACGTGCTGGGAGCCAATCTATCCAAAACGAGAAAGAAAGAAGCTCGGCCAGAATGCCACGTGGGAAGATATTGCGTCGTCGTCGAGTTTCGCAAAAGAGGGATAGATATCAAGACCAGGGAAAAGAAACCAATGGCTCCAATTCTTCTTTTGTCCTCGTAAGATCGAATCGTTCCTAGCACGAAATCACCGGCTATAAATATTAATATATAAAAATAATATATAAAAAAATAACGAAACACTGGGGAATATTTCTTTCCATTTCATCCTGAATATTTAATTTTACTTACGCAATCGAAAAATTAATTATCAAATTATACATATACTACTGTGTCCAAAAAGTAAGATCAGTTTTTATTTATTTCAAAAAATGTTTATTTATTTTTCCAAATTTATTTCGTCGCCTTCAAAGTAATCCCCTCCCGACACAATACACTTATGCCAACGTATTTTCCAGTCCTCGAAACAAGAATTAAAGTCGCCTTCCGGGATGGCTTTCAGAGCGCGTAGCGATTCACGTTGTATCTCTTCTATCGTCTCAAAACGATTTCCCCGCAGTGGTCTTTTGAGTTTCGGGAATAGCCAGAAGTCACACGGTGCTAAATCAGGCGAATACGGTGGTTGTGGAACGATATGGATTGAATTTTTGGCGAAAAAATCACGAAGAACGAGTGCAGTGTGAGAAGGTGCATTATCGTGTATTATCGTTTACACGTTTCAGGCCCAAAATATCTTTCAAAATGGTATTGGCAGATTCTTTCGAAATACCAACAGCATCAGCAAGGTCTCTAACAGTCATTCGACGATTAGCAAGCACAAGTTCTTCGATTTTCTTGACGTGTTGTTCATCGGTAGAGATTGATGGTCGTTCGGAACGCTCTTCGTCTTCAACACTTTCACGACCTTCTTTGAACTGTTTATACCACTTGTAAACATTCCTTTCCGATAAAGCATGGTCCCCGAAGGCTTTCTGCAACATCCTGAACGTTTCTGCACCCGAAACAAAATTTCATTCCGTAAACAAAATTTAATGCAACTTCTTTGCTCAATATAATTAGACATTGTAAAAATCGCCGAATGCACTTTTAGCTTCGTACAAAACCAAGCGTAAAGCAAAAAGTAATAAATGTTTTGACATGAAATTTGTCACAGATGTCTGTCACAATGCTGCCAACTTAGAAAAAAAATATTTATGATTTGCGGTTTACCCGCGCGATTTAAATTGAAAACTGGTCTTACTTTTTGGACACAGTAGTACATATGTGTGTGTGTGCGCGCGCGCATATATATATAGACAGCATTACAAATACAGGGTGGGCCAAATAAAATGTTACAGCTCAATAGTTTTGAAATGGCTGGATGGATTTAATGTTCTTGGATTCAAGTTTCTCAGCTTGATATACCTTTTCATGTGGATTTATTTTCATTTTTCGTAATTGCTCTTGTGGAATGGGGAGATGGGTACCAAGCTTCGTTCTTTTAAACGGCATCTCCAAAAAATTTTAACATTAGTGAATTCTAGATTGAAAAAGAAGTTATTTTTATTTGAAAAATTGTTTTCTAAAATCATTACTTTTCGTGCTAGAACCATTCAAAATTTAGACTTAGTAATTCACCACTGAGGAGAGTCTGCGAATGGACCAAAATGCGTTTGGTGATCTTTGATCACTTTTTAATGAATAATTAATAAATATATTTTCCTCCCGCACCGTATGAAGGACATACACTAATATTAATATTAGTTTTTACCGCACTACAACACCTATTAGTGTTTAGACTCTCATAGGCCCTATTCCAATTTTCTGATTTCCATTCAAAATTGTTCGAGACGCAGCATTCCAAGCGCTTATCTAACGGACTCATTCATCGATTTAATATCCAATAATCGAGTCCATCTACAGACCAAGGTTGATGAAAGTGTAAACAATGTTTCACATAAATTCGGTGGATATGTGGAAAATTGCTCTATTGCTGAGCGAGCGCTCAGCAAAAGATATGGCATAGTTTGATACGAAAGTTAATACGCTATTAGTTCTTGGTGATAGCTGAAACTAACGCGAAACAAATAACGTCTTCCAACAACGTTATGGCATTGAAAAAAGTTGTATGGCTTTTTGTTGATTAGAGAGACGATTTCGTACTATTGGAATTGTAATTGCAAAAACGCGCAGTGGAGTCAAGAGAACTGTATGTAATGAGGACAATAAAATGAATATTCTTGTTGCTGTGCACATAAATCCACACATAAGTAAACGCTAATTAGAAAGGCAGTTTGACCTTTCGTGAATATCGATTCACCGAATGCTGAAGTTTGAAAAATATCATCAATTTCATTTGGTTTTGCATCAAGAACTTTTGCCAACAGACTACTAGCAGCATATCAGATTCTGCACGTGAATACGATGGACCATCAAAGAGAACAATAATTTTCTTTTTAACGATTCCTATTCTTATATTATCCCCTTTTAACTAGTCCTATTTTTCGATGAATCAACATTCACTAATTGTAGATAAGTAAACCGACATAATTTACATTATTGGTCCCAGGAAAATTCACATTGAATATTAAAATAAATGCTAAAAACTTTGATTTGTAATATTTTGTTCCCAATTATACTCACCGTATTTATGTGAAACATTGTTTACTCTTATTAATCTTCTGTACATTACAAATCCAAGTGTTACTCTTAAACGCATAAACGTGTAATTGGCTGGAACTTTTTTCATACGTCTCTTGCGGTTTTAAATCACATCATTTAACATGTTTATAATGTAACGTTTATAAATTAGCATTTTATACGTTTGAGCGTGTTAAATGGCGCGATTTGAGACGGTAGGAAATAGGTAAAAATAGATTCAGCCAATTACATACTTATGCGTTTAAAAATAACACATTCGGATTTGCAGTGTAATATATATTATCAAGCTATACATACATACATACATATATATATATATATACATATATATGTATATATGTATATATGTATACATATATATGTATACATATATATATGTATATATATATATATATATATATATATATATATATATACGTATATATACATATATATATGTATATATATACGTATATATGTATGTAGTCCGTATCATGTAATATGTATCAAAGTCCGTAGCGCAAACGATTAGAATTGACTTTTAAGAAACGTCTGAAATATGTAAAAAGAACTTTAGCCAAATTATATTCTTATGCATTTAAAAATAGTACATGCAGGACTGATCAATGTGCGGGACAAGTGTTTTGATCAAAGCCCGAAATAGTTTTCTGTTTTGGCTTTTGACTGATGTGTTTTTAGTCAATTTTTGGAGTGACTAACACGGCTGGTCAAAGTTAGAAACTAAAAAATATATTATAACAAAGTAAAAAAATATATATAGCGGCAAGGAAAACTTCGCCTCCTTAACAACAAATGTTCTCACAATGCTGTAAGGTAAGGTTAGATTAGATTTTCAGCGGAGTGGTAGGTCAAGTTCCTTAGGACTTGATGTTAATATAATTTCAAAAGAGAGAGAGAGATAGAGAGATAGAGATAGAGATAGAAATAGAGATAGATAGATAGATAGATAGATAGATAAATAGATAGATAGATAGATAGATAGATAGAGAGAGAGAGAGAGAGGGGGGGAGAGAGAGAGAGAGAGAGAGAGAGAGAGAGAGAGAGAGAGAGCATTTTAGCTACTTATAATACAATATAAAAATATACATAAATATATAATTTGAAAAAGTTATTTATAATAAATGTCAATTTATGATATATGTTAAATCGATATTTTGAACAACCTAAGTGAAGGGCGGCCGGTTTATTTTGTAGGGTCGGATAATCAAATGTTGTACGTTCAAAGCGAAAGTGCCCTTTAAGTAGTGCGGGTGCAGGCGTAATCTAGAGATTATCGTGAGGACTACATTCAAATCTAAGTGTACTATTTTTAAATACACAAGCGTATAATTTGGTTAAAGCTCTTTTTACATATTTCTTATTGTTTTAAGTCACATTATTTCAGACGTTTCAGACATGTAAATGACAGTTTAATACGTTTAAACATGTTTAAAATGACGTGACTTAAGACGGTAAGAAACGCGTGTAAAGAGATTCAGTCAAAATGACGCATTTGGGTTCGCAGTGCGCGTTTTCTAGTGCACGTAAGCGCGAGCTGGTCGGAAAGACGAGAGCGACCACGTGGTGGTCGGCGTGTCATCTCTTTACGATGTGCCTCGACATGTCGAAAAGCAGTGAAATCACGGAACATTTGGGCCTAGGTGTAGAAAAGTCTTAATGTAATACATGCAAACTTATCGTAACGAACACATATCCACTGAATACTCTCACGGAGTAGCGACTTTCAAGTCGATTACTGTCTTCAACTTTCTGCGCCGCTTCTCGAAGTGAAGAGCACACAAGTGGGGCAACGCATAACCGCGACCGCGAGGACAATCTACGATTGTCTCTATGAGCGCAAAAGCTCGACGCGATACCAGGACTTCGCCGCTGGTACCCGCAGCATAAGACAGAGCTTACAGACTAAAGATCACGAGAAGTAATGTGCCCTCAGAAAGGGCAATTACACCAAGATCTTTAAGCGACTGGAAGAGAACCATCTACTAAAGATGAACTTGGACAGGATCATTAGAACTCCCATCGACATCCATCGACATCCATCAGCATTCCTCCCAGATAATTATTATGGAAAGGCATGAATAAATAGAAGACAAAAATAAACAGCTGAGTGAAGAGACCTGGTATAGTGGTAGCTTCACATCGGCTGTTAGCAGGAATATATAAACAAGTATCAGAGTATAAAACCAGCTTCAATCTGGGTTGCTATGTTACAGTATTTCAAGATAATAGTGATACTGTACAATACTCACAAGAGGAGAAGAGATTGTCAAGGTACATACATTGATTGTCAAGGTAGGTAAATATTAATCTTGACTGACAGTCAAGCAGCGCTTAATGCATTCTGTTCTTTTGAACAAAACTTCAGACTAATTATAGAATGCGTTCAGATCTATCAGCTTTGGCGTTTAAGAACAAAATCAACTTGATCTGGAGTTTTGAGCACTAGAACATACCAGAAAACTGCAAAGTGGGTCTCATGGCAGGAATTAAAGTTAGGATGATAAGCCCAAGGTTTAGATGAAGGATTACATATAACAAGATCAAAAGTACTATTGTTGAGATGCTAGAAGAATACAGCAGATATTGGAAGAGAACGGAAGGGGACGTCTCACTCGAGATTTTTTCTTTTCTTACTGGATTGAATTTAATTCCTAAATGGATTAGAAAAACTATCTTATTTAGTAGGAAACAAATCAGACTGTTGATGAGTATAATTACAAAACACTGTGCTCTGAATAAGCAGCTGGACCTACGAGGGATATTTGCAGTGGATATTTGGATGATGAAGAGATGCATCTTCATGCTAGGCTGCGTTCGGAAACTGCATCCGTTGCACCTTGTGCCATTCGAAAACTTTCAGGTTACCCAAGTGACAACAGTCGTTCGGAAACTCTGTGGGGTTCCACCTCAGTTGGAAAATTTTTCACCCTAAAATTTCAGGGTTCGAGTCACAGACTTCTATATATTATATTATTACATGGCTAACTCTTTCTTTTGTTCATGTGAAATGTCCACAAAAAGCATGTACTAACTAGTTCAATTCTGCGCATCTAGATATAGTCATGACATTATTCCTCCATATTTCGTCCATGCTTTCTATAATTCTAACTTGTACAGTCGAGAAGAATATATTAAATTATATGTAAACAGTATATATTGTGTCGTGGTAGAGCCTTAAGGATCTTCGTCACGTGCCTCTGAGGAGACAAAATTCGTGGGGAGTCGCACGTATCGTGAATGCATCAGTAGTGTTATGCCAGGCGTCCCGAAGGACCCGCGCAACTTCGGTGCGAGGGCTTCTGTAAGTTCGTGATCCTTGCGTCCTAAACATTGTAAAGCCCTTACTGGCCTTACCAGGACGAAGAGGAGTTAAACGGGGAGGGATACGAGAAAGAGCGAGATGGAGTTGACAAGAAGGAATAACGGAGAAGCGTTAGCAGACCAACATCGCGAAGAGAATTAGGTGACCTCTTTCTCGAGCTGCTCAGATATCTATTTAATTATCGTTTGTAGGAATACCGATGCGCCTGTGTTGACTTTTACTTCAAGCTGCAGGAGGATTGGCGGAAAAGCTGGAAAACGCGGGCGACCGATGGAAAAACCACAACCAAGACGAGCTATGAAAAAGGATCTAGCTAAATTGTTTGTCGCATAAATTGGTAAGCACAAGAATCTCATACCTAGTGCATAATAAATTTGAGCGGCTTTATATTGCATAAGAAAAGTCAGAAATCTAGTAATATATAAGTCTATGATTTGGGTTTATTGAATTTTTAAATAGTGTTTTTTATTTGTTGATTTGATCCTGTTGTTTCCCAATTTTATAATAGCTTCAATCACCAACTCTTCAAGCGTCAATAACATTTGTCTCCTCAATCATTCCATTTACTTCGTCATCGTTGCTGTTTGAAGCTATCCAAAGTTATTTTCATTAATTTTAAATTAGCAACCGCGACACAAGCTTTAATACAATAATGCTTTTATTTATTATTCGTTTATTCAAATTCGCTTCCTATTGCTGAACTGACTGCATTAGCTTGAACTAGTTCTCTTCTCCTCTTTTTCCCGCCAAGTCTTAACTGTATACCTGTTTCTTTTTAATTTCCGTAATTTACAATGATAAAAAAACAAACCTATTATTTATCTGTTGTTTTCTTTGTCTATCATTCGGAATATAGTCGCAATCGAGATACACTTTATCCCCATATTCTTCTCCATTCACCTGGTTTTACTCATACTGTGGTGGAGTTCCTGATCTTAAATGTTATTATTTGTATTATTATGTAATATATGTATATTATGTTATTATATATATAAAACTCACAGAATTTAGGAAAAATGGGAAGGAAAATGGGAAAGTTGGGAAGGAAAAATACTAAAGGAGAAAGTACATACAATACAATTTACAACAACCTATTCGCTTCTATGAGGAGCCACAACTTAAAAAGCATATGTAGAATTCAAGGGGCACAATAACTTTTATAGATTACGGTTCAAAAAATACTACATACCTAGTCCACAGTTAATAATAATAAGCGTTGTCGGCAATTAGAAAGACAAAAACAAGAGTCTTCAAGAGAAGACTACTTGGTCTTTTACTAAGGTTGGTCGAGTCTAAGTTCGGATTTAAATGAAAATCCGCGTGAGCAAATACCTCGCCGCTCTGCGGCTAAGTGTCGAAGCGACATTTAGAGAATAACACAATGGTGCCAGGGAGGCGATCACGTTGCTTTGAAAACTGAGTCCCCTAGAGACTTAGAAGATACCTCAGGGTGGACTCCTGATGGAAACTCTGAAAAGTTAAGATGTCTGTGTTAAGTGCGATAATAATCGCGTTCATATATTTTAATCTGTTGTTTTCGGCAAACTATCTCGTCCATCGATATTGGGCAACTGATTTTAGTCAGTGTGTTTCTTTTTTCAAAAAAGAAAACAGAGATTTGTACCGGTGAAAACGTGGTAAGCAACTTGATTAAAAAACTAAAATTGTAGTACGGTTCGTTTGTACTATTTTCTGTTTGTACTTCAAAAAATAAAAAATAGAGGGATATAAAAAAACAACCAGCAAGCAAGTATAGTATTGATCTATATTGGTCGTATCGTAGCGTCGCAAGCGTCGTAAGCGTCGTGCGATTTGTCGTGACGGGTCGTCGTAAAAGTTTGGTCAAACCTAAACTTCAACGATTTTACGACACTACGATTGCTACGATCGACCAATAAGCGACGAGCTAGAGTTGTCTTACTTAAAAATATATATAGCACAAAAATTAATTATGCTCACCATTAAAAGTATATACTTTTGTATTACTCACAAGCATTACTAGCTACGATTTTGCGATTCACGACGTTACGATACGACCAATGTAGATCGGCCTCAAGATATCCGAAAACCAGTGCCATTCGAAAGAGCATTAAAGGTGATTTTCATATCAGTTTGAATTTTCTTTTAAATCATTTGTATTTCGAGAAATATAGCATTTTAAAAATATGTCAAAAAATAACTTTGTCATTTTTCACGACGAGCGGTTAACGGCTTGAAAAAGAATTTTTACACGACTGTATTTCTTTTCAAATTTTTTGTATTTCATAGGGCCGAAGATACAGTATGCTCAAAACATGTTTAAGAGGTATTTTCGCTATTTTTTTAAATATCGTTTGTATTCGTTTGTATCTTCTTTGAAAGCGTTTGTGTTTCAAAAGGACCGGAAAAACAGGATGTTTAAAATACGTCCAAGAGATATTTTCGCCATTTTTTTAATATCGCTAGACGGCCAATAGCATTCGAAAGAGCATTGTTTGTATTCGTTTGTATGTACCTGTTTGTACCTGCTTTCAAATCGTTTGTATCTCAAAAGATTCGAAAGTACAGAATTGTTTAAGATTCGGGATATATTTAATACAGCAACTTTTTTATTTCCTAAGATATCCAAAAATGGTCAACTCTATTAGAAAAAGCATAATTTATACTCGTTTATACCTTCCTTCAAATCGTTTGTACTTTAAAAGTATCGGAAGTGCAGCTTTATTTAAAATATATAGCATGTTTAAAGCGATAAATATTGCTATTTATTAAAATATTTTAAAATATCATTTAAAAGAAACTGAGTTGTTGATTTGTAATTCTGTAATTTCTTATTCACTGTTTACATTTATACTAGTATGCAAAATATTTTATTGATTCCTGTTATAAATCAAATATCTTGTATTAAAACTTTATCTTCACGTATATTTAAATTAAATTTATACAATAATATATATATATATATATATATATATATATATATTTCAATTTAATTTATTTAAATTTATTTTCTATTTTTTTATTCATTATAATATGTTTCGCTTCTAACTAAATACGCAACACTGACACTGCTTGAAAACGTTTGAAATATCGATAAGGATATTATCATCGACTAGAAATTTCGATAATGATAATATCGATAATCTCGAGAAATTTCGATATTTGTCGATATTTACATCAAAAATAATGAGATAAAATTCCCTAATTTATATCATGTCTATTTGTTCGTGTTGCTTGCATTTGGTCCTTTCGTTCTTGTTTCTTTTAACGTCCAAATATGTGTCCTTCTCGTTCTAAGTGCAAATGTAAGCAACTAAAAATCTATTGTTTTTTAAATAAATAAGACATATTCATTTAGCGTATTAATAAGGAAATAACACTTATTAGATACTTTTTGTTTTATAATAGAGTATAATTGACACAGACACATACACACACACATACACAGAAAAATATTTATCTATTATTATATTTTAATACACTTTCTTTTCATTTTACAAAAAAGAAGCGCCCATGGTACTGTTCGGCTATTGCAAAAAGCGTTACGATGCATGCTTGACTCTATTTTCGGAGACCGATTCGGAAAACTCGAAAATTATTTCAAATGTCTTCGGAAAGTTACTCAGAGAACAGAAAAACGTTCTACTAAAATATGCTGCTAAATATGCTACTAAATGTGCTAAAGTATGATACTACTAAAGTATGATACTCTACGAGCTATGCAACCTGGAGACCGTAAAGTCCATCGCACATGTATAAAATAACTGTATATGCATAGCATAAGATCGTATGGACCAATAAACATCGAGTATTAAGCTGCCATATTGATGTTTGATGCTTAATACTCGATGTTTATTGGTCTATACAGTCTTATGCTATGCACATGCAGTTGTGTCATTTCATGTGTAATAAGTTTAAGACTGATTCTCACACATGCACAAGATAAGTGAGAGTGCGCATGCGCAAAAAAGCGGTTTTGCTACCTCTATTTAGCGTCGGGAAAGCATTAGATCGTTTCTCGCGCGCCACACACTTTTATATCGCTTAGATCTTCTGTATTTGATCACGGTTATCTCATCAGAAAGATTCGTTTCCAATTCTCATCGCTATTCTGCCTTTCTATTTGTATTTATCTAAATAAAATATACTTACTGACGCGCGGTATTGGTTACTTTAAGTGTAAGAGCTGATGATTGTTTTATCTCTGTCGATATAGACAAGAATCTTTTGGGACTATTTAGTGAGATTTGGGCTGACTACAAAAAGGAGCGGCTCGACTCATTAGAGCAGACTTCAACAAATTAAGTAAGTTTTGTAAGATCTGCAACAGTATTGAATACAAGTTAAAACGTCTACTGAGCCAGATTTGAATGATTCGTTGGATTTAAGCTTCTTCAAACAAGGAAAGCGATCGCATCGGCAGTGCTGTTTTTGGTGCATAAGAAATCCACTAAATTAATGAAAAATTAATGAAAATTTGACCAACACTTTGATTCGAATTATTCATGGAATTTAAGTTTTGGAGCGATTACGACACGCAAATGTGCGAAACTCACCTGGGAATCAATAACTAGTGACCTTTAGTAAAAAAAATTAATAAAGTAATAGAATTGAAAGATTTTCAGAAGCCTGCACTTCTATACGATTTCCAATAGAAAAACCAACCCAGCATAAGACTTTTTTGACAGTGCTGCTTACCTGCTTTTCCCAGAATAAGTTATACATGATGGTAATATCAAGATAATGGACGGAATCTGTTTAGGAAATTGTTGTGCCCCTGGTGGCGACGAGCACAACGAGTAGTTGGGATCTGATGCTAACGTGCAAACGTACAGGATGGTCGTGAAAAAAATAAATAGTCGTGGAGTTTTTAATAAAGTTTACGATTCGGTTTATTTGGACTTTTCTTCTTATTACTCCTGATTAACTTTCTTATTGTAATTTTACAGATTCTCTTGTGTATTTAACTTGTTTTACACTGCTTAGGTTAGCGTTTCGCGTTACCATTATGTCGGACACTCACGTTACTCGCGAGTCGATTATCTCACACCTGAGATACGTAACGCGCGCGCTCTTAGACTGGACAGTTCTTTCTCCTCCTCCTCTTTGCTCTTTATATACAATTCTTGAATTTAGGGTATTAGGATATTGGCCTAATTACCCAACAGGTCAAAAGTGTAATGCGATGTTTTATGCAGCGCGTGCACTTTTGATTTGCTTGCCGTATTGTGTAGTGTTTACGTAACACGTGCATTTTAGCTGAAACGTCTTTTAACGTTTCATCATAGTTTGTCCTACATAACAAAATAGTATATAAATACGATCGCTATACTAGATCCTTTCACGCACGTCTGTCATCTTTGACAATAGCTTGCTGTTAATAAGAAAAAGAATCAAGTCAAATTGACTGATGATCATTGGTGAAAAAGCAGTTTTGTGTATTTTTATATCGTTCTCTCTTTCTCATTGTTTTATTTTTTAGTCATCATTACAGTTAACGTATTGTTTCTTTCTTTATAGTTTTTATTTTCTGATGCTTGTGACCTCTGAAATGGGTGAGGTGATTTATTACTTTCTTCGAGGCCCATTTCTGGTGCCTGTGATTCTCGAAGTGGTCGAGGTGACTTGTTACGCTCTTCGGAGCCCATTTTTGGTGCTTGTGAATCTCCAAGCGGACGAAGTGACTTGTTACGCTCTCCGGAGGCCATTACTGGTGACTGTGACCCCCGAAGCGGACGAGGTGGCTTGTTACGCTCTTTAGAGTCCATTTCTGATTCCTGTGACCCCCGAAGCGGGCGAGGTGGCTTGTTACGCTCTTCGGAGCCCATTTTTGGTGCCTGTGACTCTCCAAGAGGGCGAAGTGACTTGTTACGCTCTCCGGAGGCCATTACTGGTGACTGTGATCCCCGAAACGGGTGAGGTGGCTTGTTACGCTCTTTAGAGTCCATTTATGATGACTCCAAAGTGGGCAAGGGGACTTGTTATGCTCTTTGAAACTTATTTCTGATGTCTGTAACTCCCGAAACGGGCGAGGTGGCTTATTACGCTCTTCGGAGCCCATTTTTGGTGCCTGTGACTCTCCAAGAGGGCGAAGTGACTTGTTACACTCTTCGGAGGCCATTACTGATGAATGTGACCCCCGAAACGGGCGAGGTGGCTTATTACGCTCTTCGGAGCCCATTTTTGGTGCCTGTGACTCTCCAAGAGGGCGAAGTGACTTGTTACACTCTTCGGAGGCCATTACTGATGAATGTGACCCCCGAAACGGGCGAGGTGGCTTGTTACGCTCTTTAGAGTCCATTTATAATGCCTCCGAAGCGGGCAAGGTGACTTGTTACGCTCTTCGAAGCTTATTTCTGGTGTCTGTAACTCCCGAAGCGGGCGAGGTGGCTTGTTACGCTCTTTAGAGTCCATTTATGATGACTCCGAAGTGGGCAAGGGGATTTGTTATGCTCTTTAAAACTTATTTCTGGTGTCTGTAACTCCCGAAACGGGCGAGGTGGATTATTACGCTCTTCGGAGCCCATTTTTGGTGCCTGTGACTCTCCAAGCGGACGAGGTGACTTGTTACACTCTTCGGAGGCCATTACTGATGACTGTGACCCCCGAAACGGGCGAGGTGGCTTGTTACGCTCTTTAGAGTCCATTTATGATGCCTCCGAAGCGGGCAAGGTGACTTGTTACGTTCTTTAAAACTTATTTCTGGTGTCTGTAACTCCCGAAGCGGGCGAGGTGGCTTGTTACGCTCTTTAGAGTCCATTTATGATGCCTCCGAAGCGGGCAAGGTGACTTGTTACGTTCTTTAAAACTTATTTCTGGTGTCTGTAACTCCCGAAGCGGGCGAGGTGGCTTGTTACGCTCTTTAGAGTCCATTTATGATGCCTCCGAAGCGGGCAAGGTGACTTGTTACGTTCTTTAAAACTTATTTCTGGTGTCTGTAACTCCCGAAGCGGGCGAGGTGGCTTGTTACGCTCTTTAGAGTCCATTTATGATGCCTCCGAAGCGGGCAAGGTGACTTGTTACGTTCTTTAAAACTTATTTCTGGTGTCTGTAACTCCCGAAGCGGGCGAGGTGGCTTGTTACGCTCTTTAGAGTCCATTTATGATGCCTCCGAAGCGGGCAAGGTGACTTGTTACGTTCTTTAAAACTTATTTCTGGTGTCTGTAACTCCCGAAGCGGGCGAGGTGGCTTGTTACGCTCTTTAGAGTCCATTTATGATGCCTCCGAAGTGGGCAAGGTGACTTGTTACGCTCTTCGAAGCTTATTTCTGGTGCTCCCGAAACTCTGTGACTCCCGAAGTGAGCGAGGTAGCTTGTTACGTTCTTCGGAGCCCATTTTTGGTGCCTGTGACTCTCCAAGCGGGCGAGGTGACTTCAGAGGCCATTACTGGTGACTGTGATCCCCGAAACGGGCGAGGTGGCTTGTTACGCTCTTTAGAGTCCATTTATGATGCCTCCGAAGCGGGCAAGGGGACTTGTTATGCTCTTTAAAACTTATTTCTGGTGTCTGTAACTCCCGAAACGGGCGAGGTGGCTTATTACGCACTTCGGAGCCCATTTTTGGTGCCTGTGACTCTCCAAGCGGGCGAGGTGACTTGTTACACTCTTCGGAGGCCATTACTGATGACTGTGACCCCCGAAACGGGCGAGGTGGCTTGTTACGCTCTTTAGAGTCCATTTATAATGCCTCCGAAGCAGGCAAGGTGACTTGTTACGCTCTTCGAAGCTTATTTCTGGTGCTCCCGAAACTCTGTGACTCCCGAAGCGAGCGAGGTGGCTTGTTACGCTCTTCGGAGCCCATTTTTGGTGCCTGTGACTCTCCAAGCGGGCGAGGTGACTTCAGAGGCCATTACTGGTGACTGTGATCCCCGAAACGGGCGAGGTGGCTTGTTACGCTCTTTAGAGTCCATTTATGATGCCTCCGAAGCGGACAAGGTGACTTGTTACGTTCTTTGAAGCTTATTTCTGGTGTCTGTAACTCCCGAAGCGGGCGAGGTGGCTTGTTACGCTCTTTAGAGTCCATTTATGATGCCTCCGAAGCGGACAAGGTGACTTGTTACGTTCTTTGAAGCTTATTTCTGGTGTCTGTAACTCCCGAAGCGGGCGAGGTGGCTTGTTACACTCTTAGGAGCCTTTTTTTATAGGCTCTGTTTTAAAATTTACTGAGAAATCCGAATTCCCGAGATTTTACCCAATAGTCATGAGTCTCGATAAATGAGAATATCTCCAATCTTTTGAGTTCTCGTCTTGCATCGACTCTTCCCTGCCTTTCTCATCGGCGTTCCAGATCCTACAGCGGCTAACCTCAAATCGGGTTCCTACTCTCCCGCGGCTGTCCGCTGCCCTCGACATCGGGTTCTTCTGCAGCTGTTTGCCGGCTCCGATATCGTATTCTTGTCCTGCAGCAATTTTTCGCTGTCTTCGAAGTTGAGTTCCTATTCTCCAGTGACTAACTGCTGCCTCCTACTCTGCAACAGCTCTACGCCGCATTTCTTAGGAACGCCTTCCTAAACCGGCAATGGTTCGCCACATTGCCTTCTATGTCGATGACTTCTTGCTCCCGATTCTGTTACGACTATCCTCCGTCTTCTACATCGACGTCTTCCTGTTCCTGTTCCTACTGTGATTATCACTTTCTACGTTTCTACCGTTTTCGAATTTAATCGCGCAGTGCCCAATTTTAACGAATATTTCGGTCCTTCGAGCCGGATATTGCGCTCTCTCGTTGATGCGGATTTTACTCACCTTCGTTGTCGCGGATAATACGTGTTCTCGTTGCCTCCTAACTGCACATTAATGCCTTACGTAGTTCGATAATACAGTCCGCTCCAAGAACCAAGAATCTTATAATTTATAATCGAAAAGAATTTGTTAGTAAAATTTATATGAGCAGAAACGGCTTTCCAGTTGATTCATCAACTGATTAATAATGTACAGACGTTAGTACGTTAATTAATAATGTACAGATGTTAATCTAAATAGAGAGAATCTCTTTATCGAGATAACTAACTTGATCGTCATTTGTATAAGATTTCTTTTACGTCGACATATGAATGTAGGTAAAAACTCACAGGAAACGTGTCTTTTGTTCGTGCTATTGTAAGCAAAGCAAGCCTTAAAAATTGATTTTGTGAAGTAGAAAATTATTTAAAAACAAAGAAATCTTATTAACATTGGTCCATCGCGGATATTTAATACAGATGAGACAGCATTACTTTTGAATATACTGAATCAGTGTTAACTAAAACAGGCTGTAAAAACGCATATAATATTGTAAATAACCACCAGAAAAAATTTACTTATAGAATCGTTTTAGTAAAAATGGCAGTAAATGCGTAGCAATATTGGACACGGGTAGTAAATGATGAGGCAACATTAGGTACGTGCGACAATAACTAGGAAGGGGAAGGAGAATATTCAGGACATTAACTGACAGTAATTGGTTCAATATCTTATATTTTTATTTCTTTCATTATATTTAAATAATCGATTAGTTTTCGAACTTGTTCCTTTTACTTTGTGCATATTAAAGTCTTTACTTGAATAAAACAGATTGTTATATATTTAAAGTTATATATTAAAAGTTATAAAATAAGTATATTTTTTTAACTGTCACTATATGCTTAAAGCGGCAGAAATTGGGATAGTTACCTTATATTATACCTTATATTATCTTTCCAATCCTATTAAACATACAGCATGATCTTCATATGCAGAATTTTGAAATGGTTCATCTTGCTTGTATCAGAATCTTTTTTTTTGCTCCACTTTGTTATATATAATCCATTTTTCGACACTTGTAATTATTTATTTAAAAAATAGCTTGATTGAGTTATGTTTAAGAAACGAATAAATGGAAATGCGAGTGATTAAATTTTTTGACAGATTGTGAGATACACATAACATAGCGATTTATATATCTAAATATTTCCAAATATCTTATAACATTCAAATAAGATATATGGAATATCTCTTCAATATCTTGTATCGTATAGCGTGGGATATTTTTACCTTTTTGAAAGTAAAAGTAACATATGATGTCAAAAATGTACTTTATTTTCTTTCACTTTCGAATGGGTAGAAAATTAACAAATTTAAATCGATTTGATTGTGCTTATACCTATAAGACATCTTGAAATGTCATTTTTCGGAAAATATATACGTATTAGATGATGTAGCTACGTGTTACAAAATTTCACGCGTTTAAACGTCATTCATTAATCTTTTGTTGAGACGTATTTGTTTCATCTTTTTTTTTCTTTCTTGGTTCTTACAAAGTTTTTTTAATATTTCTGTTACATTTACCTTTAACTATTGATAGAATTATGTAATTTCTACTTATTTATTTATTTATACTTATCTATACTACTTATCTATACTACTTATATACTAAGCTTATCAACACATACACAATACTATTACGTTATGAATAATATTTTAATTAATTATTAAATAATATACTTAAATTATAAGCAATTAAAGATAAAAATGTTCTTTTCCAAATTAATTCATCTGTATATAAATTAAATACATTAAAAAACTATAAATTTAGAAAAACGTTGAATTTACTTCATTGTATTATATATTATATATATATTTACTGAAAATTTTTATATATGCTCATTATTGAAAAAAATGTCAAATATACAAAATATTGAAATAAGTAGATTTTTAATTATAAAAGAATAAATATACTGTGCCTAAATATATATAACATATTAATTTAAGAAAAAGAATTTCTTTCTAATAATTAATTCAATGTTTATTAAGAGTAGAAAAGAATAAAAAATACAAAATTTAAAATGACAAACTTAATATTGCAAATTAATTTTTTTACACAAGTTTTTATTTTCTTTGAAATTATTTATATATAGAGGTTTTTTAGTCGCCGATTATGAATTTAAAATTCAATTTTCAAAATTCAAAATGGTGGACCTAATATGACGGGCAGTTTTTTATGAAAATTTTTATAAAATTTTCAATAAAATTACGTATATAGGGATTTTCTGGATTACCGATTATGAATTTAAGATCTAATTAGCAACTTAATATTTATATATTTTATATATGTTCTTTTTATCCTAAGCTGTTACCTAACTTGATGTCATACCAAAGCAAGATGGCCACGTTACAATGTACGTATTTAGGTTACGCGCCTTCACACATAAATTGCCGTAACGTAAGACGTACCATAAGAATTAACTAATCACGTTGAGGATTGTCGAATCGTAAGATCGCCATTTTTATAAATATTCGATTGTAATTGGTCAATTCTTATGATATATCTTACGTTACTGTTGTATCAATTTGTGTGTGAAGGTTCTTACAGAATGTGGCGGTCAATGTCCGCCACTCGACTGGCGGCACGGATCGATGTGCGAGGCAGTCGATATCGATTCACACCGTGCGCCGCCGCTGTGTGCCGCCAAGAACTTCACAGCTGCACCGCTACATGGCGCATGCCACGACTAGCTTTCTCGAGGGAAAGATTCGGTCCGCAAGAAGATGTAAACTGAACGCCGCGGATGACCCACGCACAAGGGAAACATTCACCTTTCGTGCAGGTAGGACGTGGACAAAGAAGAAACATACGTCGTTGTGTAAAGTTCCTCGCACTGTAAAGCAACCACCATGATGTGTATAAATGTCTTTCGCCGCAAAGCGACGCGTCCACCGGCGGCAGCTTCGTTGTCGCGATCTTCTATGCTTTTACCGTAGCAGCCCTAACGTTGCAACCCGCTTGCGCCCTCATCCACAAACAGCACCTGTGTCGTGACTAACGATGCTTCCTCCATAGTCTCGTCCGTGGACGCCAGCATCGTTGAGCGTGAAACAAATATTCAGAATATCTACACGGATGTACAAAGATGAATATAGAAGTGGATAGTTAATTGGGGCTCTCCAGTCATTTGTCCTAGCGTTAATTGTAAGAGGGATACGTAACGCTCTGAGCATACTCATATGATCACATAACTTCTCACAAAATATGCGACACGATTATTATGGGTGTAAACCTATAAATGAAAGTTATCTCTACCATGTCTGTACAGTTAATTACAACAGTTAGTTGTCTGAGAAATTGTAACTTCGAATTTTTAAGAAATGTAGCATTTTTTCTCGGTTTTCTCTACATTGACTGCGTCTTTTTATAAGAGGTTGAGAGACAGTTATATTCTCCTTCCACTGTCCACAGATATTCGGTCTTTGTCTAGCTTGATTTTGTGTGACTAATTAGCTCAAATAGTAATCAAGCTAGACAAAGATCGATGTTTGAACTGACATCCTTTTCCAATCAATTCTTTGCAGCCTCTTGACGTCTTCCAGTCTTGAAACGCTCAGTCTATATATACAAATATGGGATATCTCTGCTTCCGTGATAATGACCTGAAATAAACGGATATATTTGTTTCTGTAAATAGAATAAAAATATTTTGTGAAATCGTATATATTAATTGGCTTAAAATTATTTTTTATTTTTTTTTCAGTATGAACTATAAGTTCGTCAATTGCAAAAGTTAGGGGTTGTCTTTGGGTAATGTCTTTGTGGCTGTAGCGAAATTCAGCGGCAATCGTGTCTTCTGATGTTCCAATCGAGTTTGAACGAATTGTGGACAGGCGAGCGCTTATGTATCATCCTCGTTGAAATATATTTCCATCGACAACCGACAATTTTCTTCAAACAAATCCTCGTCGTTTTTCCGATTCAGCCTCGATTTGATGTTTGCGTCTCCCGACTCGCCTGCCGATGCTTCAAAATTCGTCACTCAAGGCGGCAATTCGAATAAAAGTAACCCGCGTCCGCGACGCGAGCTGTATATGTGTGAAAATACGGGCCGAGAGTTCGCCAATCGTATCGACAGGACTCGCTCTGAAAAACGAGTCCGACGACCGCGGGAGAGGGAAAACATGTACGCGCGGCGATGCGCTGATCTCCTCGTGCGAAACTCCAGTTACGGCCGGAATTCGCTATAAATATCTGTAAGTACATTACCGCGCGTGCCGCAGCATGGGAAATGAACATAAATATGAATTATGTATTTCCCCGGCTGCTTAAAACTATACACCAAAACTGCACCGTGTTTCATCTCGAGAACTACAATGGACCGCGAGAACGGCCACGACATGCGGCCGTTCCCGGCGTAATGATATTCTAGATTCCCGTTGTATTTCGCAACGGACGTTCCATATAGACGAACAGCAGCGTGTTTGATCTCGGCGAAACTTGACCTGTATGTTAAGCAAGCGCGGACAGAATAAATCCGCGGGATCGCCGCTTTACACACGGCGAAATCACCGTGCGACATTTGTTGCTGCGCGCTCGCCGCTACCGTACAGTTAATATCATGTATGCCTTTTATCATACTAGAATTGCTTGTGCGATTTTAGACATTATGAATACAGAGCTTCTGACAATAAGTATGACGATGTCCGTCCTATATAGGAAGTTTAGGTTAAACTGAACAAAAAGGTTCAGTATTATTTTACAAAGAACTATTAAAATTTTGATTTATTAATTCAACAATATTGACGAACTATTAAAATTTTGATTTATTAATTCAACAATATTGACGTGTGTGATGCAATCGACGAGTTCTGTGCTGATTATCGATTGGTGACCGACTAGTGGAATTATTATATACCTGGACGCTGTGTCATGTATCAACGATTAAAGCTTTGCGCACAATGAATAAAATATTAAGAATAAGAATAAATATAAAATATTAAGTATATTTTATATTTAAAATGAGTTATTTTTCATACCAATTATTTGTTATTTTTATTACTGATTTCTAATTTCTAATTTACACGGTGTGTTAATTTTATTCTGTTTCTTTGTCCCAAATAAAATAACTCCATTTTTCTACGTTATATATATATATATATATATATATATATATATATAATATAGATTAGGTTATTTATTCTTATTTCTAATATGCTCCATTGTGCGCGAGGTCTAAGGCTCCTGGTTTCTCGTCGCGACCATCTTAATTTATGACGTCAGAAGCGAGGAAATGTACATTCAAAATTCCTACAAAATAGAAATAAAAAGATATATCTAAAAAATGACACTTGTAATCAATTAAGCATACTCTAAAATATTTCGAATACTTTTCTTTTTCTTTAACAATCAATGAGTAAACTAAAATTAACGTGAAAAAATAATAAGGAAATTAAAATGAAAGAAATATAAGTTACATGTCACGTTAATTTTATGATTATTTACTGATTCTTAGAGCAAAAATAAAACATTCGGAATAGTTTAGTATGCTTAATCGAAGTGTGATTTTTTGGATATATCTTTGCGACGTACTTTCTAGGAATTTTGGGCATATATTTCCTTATTTCTGACATCATCAATTATCAGAGTTACATGCAGGGGGACCAGGACTTTAAAGGGATGCTGAAGTGAATGACAAAAAATGGTAATGTAGAGATGATCATCATTAAACAATCACGCTATTCTTTTTTGTATTTCTTGTATACTGAGAGAAATTATCCGATAAAAAATTAACAAATAGATATTTCCGATTAAATACCGCTGAATTTTTACACCAGATCAGGATATCCGATTATATTTTATCGAATACAATCATAATGGCATTTCATTAGATAAAGAATAAAAAAAATTATGAACTGATATTTCTCATCGGATGTTTTTTGGTCGGATGCAAAAATTCATCGGTATTTTAATCGGAAATATCCGTTTGTTAATTTTCCATCAGATAATTTTTCTCAGTGTACATACAGAATTTAATTTATATGTGTGTTGCTTTGTTTTATCATATTCAGCGAAAAACCTAATTACGTAAATGTGTAAAAATCTTTCTGCAAACTTTTTGAATATTTTTAAACTTCTGAATTCAGATACGAAAAGGTACAGCAATGTTCTTCAAAATGTTTTGTTTGAAGCATCCACATTTTCGGTTTGTACAAGCTGCGAAACTTTTGGATTAGGCAAATGTTACGCTAACTGACAGCTTGAGATTTTACATTGCAAAATTGTTTTCGTTTTCATTATATATTGAGCAATATATATTGAGCAATATATATTGAGCATTATATATTGCTCCAATTTATTTTTGCGCGCACTTTCATTACGTAAAACCACTTGTAATTCTGTACAGCCAATACGGCGTAAACTTTGCAGAAAAATGTCAGTGTTCTGTCAATCAAGTTTTCAGTTTCAGCGTCCCCTCAAGACGCCCAAGAAGTGTGCCCCATGTGGGACTTAATAGCGAAATGGCTGTTCTTGCGACGACGGTGCGTACACACATACATACGCGCGGGCGCTCAAAGACCAATCTCTCCGCGATATATAAATGAGCTTGAAACTTTATTTCCCTTCTCAAGGCGCATTGTTTGAAAGTTCTACCGCGCGGTAATTGCTCCCTTGTTTCGGTACGCGTTGATCAATATAAAGTTGCCTCCTCTACCTTTACCTCGTGAGATCCTAAATAGTGTATGAATACCGCTCCGTCTCAATGAAGGAATTTCCAGCGACGACTCGCTCTTAATTAACTAGAATTTATTATTCGTGACACTAATCTCCGTTCTACGGGAAAAGGCGGCTTAATGGTTCTTTATATGCTCACGTCGCAATTAATTCTACCGAGATACCGACGTGGATTTATACTTTCTTCCAGCTCTCCGTGTCCGCGCGGCTCCGTGTCCGGCAGTGCTTCTGCTTCTTCTTCTTCTTCCGCTTCCTCCCGCGGCGAGCTCGCTCTCCCGGATTTTGCGGCTTTAAACTGAAAACGTAAGCGCGCAGCCGCGCGGTACTCTCAGCGGCGCGGTGTAAATTAAACGCTTTCCGATTTTCCGCCGTTCTCGAATTAATGCCCGGAGCGATGCGCACGACATCGACGGCTTCCGCAATGTTAAACGCGCAACGTCAAGATGAACGATCGGACGGATTTCCCGCTCTTTTTGCTGGTGCCGGGCGATTCAATGGTAACAATTTGCGGAAATAAGTCAAATAAAGCTTTCTCGTCGGCAAAACGGTGAAAGCAATTCATGTAACCGGCGCGACCTATCGAGTTCGATGTGTGCGCGGCACATTTCGCCGGTCGGGCGAAACTTTTGTTTTCTCGATGCGCTGTTTTCCCGCTCATTGTTCCTCCCCACATCGTTTTCATCGCTACGCCCGCGCGTTTCTTTTCGCGTCGCTGTTTACTTGACCGCCCGGGACTTTTGTAAACGCAAGAAAGAACAGCGTGCAACAAACAAAAGCTCATTTCTGTACGTTGCAGCGGAGCGTCGCGCCGATGTAGGTAACTTTCTTCCTTCCTTAGCCGTCCCCTTTCTTTCGATTAAACTTGGATTTAATCGTCCCGCCTGATCAATTCTTCTCCCCGTTTCCTCTTTCCTGCGGCCCGTTAAAGTGCTTCGTCGATAAAAATCGCCAAAGGATGAATCCGCCCGTGAGAGGAAAACCGTTTCCGACCGTTAACGTTAACGGGCAGGCGTATAAAATCGCGAAAAATAGAAAAAGACGGGAAGAGGAGACGCGACGGGGACAGAATGATAATCGACGTCGGTGCCACATTTCATTTTTTTCAATACGTTTATTATTTTTTAAACAATAATTTTAACCGTTCGTTATTTCAATCGTTTTACATACGTGGATAGTTGTGTAGAGTGTAGACGTTAGCTTACAAATAGATTAGTTTAGTTTATTCATACATAATGTGTGTATGTGTATGTGAGTGTGTGTGTGTGAGTATTTGCTTTTCTCCTCCTCCCGTTAGAGTAATGGCTCCTTGTAATTAGGTAATTAATATTTTACACATAGCGTCTCTGTTCTTCCGCTTTCTCTCTTTCTCTCCCTCCCTCTCTCTCTCTCTCTCTCTCTCTCTTTTTCTCTCAGTCACTCACCCACTCACTCACTCACTCACTCATTCTCTGTCTCTATCCCTTGCCTCTAATTTTCTGCGCGTAACGCAGTCGTTCCGTCATTCGAAGCCCGTTCTCCCCCTCTGCCGTCTCCTGCTGCTCTCTTTTAGACCCTCCGTCGGAAGCGGAATTACGTAAGGAATTATAGACGGATTTAAGTGCCATTTGCCCCTTGAAACGACCGCGCGAGGTCGAACGATAACTCGAAATGCCTAGCGTGAGACGGCGTGTGCGTTTGGTGACGGAGCGACGGAAGGGAAATGCGTGGAAAAGCCTAAGAGAGGAACGTGCGGACGAACGTGCGGGCGCATATATCTATCCGCGTGTGCTCTCCTCGCGTTGCAAAATCCCTGAAAGTCTTGTCGCTCTTATTCCGACGCATGTACGAGCGACGTACACCCGCGGACACGCCGACGGATGTGCGATCGAGCGATTTTCCAGCGCGATCGCCGAATCGGCCTTGAACGAGAGGATTACGACGCGCGCGCGTTATCGCTCGCGAGTCCTCTCGAGCCCTTGAAATTCGTCCGGGTCGTGGCAGTACGGCGAAGATAACCCGAGTGCTAAACTCGGCCATAACTTTCGACCAACGGGATCAGCCTGGAAGTCAACTCGGCTCTCGCCTTTTATTTCGTACGCTCGAAGCTCCCGACCAGCGCGATCTGCATTCGCCTGCCTGGTGCTGTTACACCGTCAGTTCCCAGCACGTAGTGTCGTAGAGAAATTCGGGATTTGAGATCGCAGCCTTCGTGAGACTTTCCGCGACGTTTGACGTTTCCCTGAC
Organism: Odontomachus brunneus; assembly: GCF_010583005.1. NCBI lineage: Eukaryota > Metazoa > Arthropoda > Insecta > Hymenoptera > Formicidae > Odontomachus > Odontomachus brunneus. The sequence goes on from NW_022639453.1 coordinate 2,644,187, forward strand.
TTTTCGTCGAGTCGCGAGCTACGGATAATCGCGAGAACGAGCAATCGCTGATGTCGCAATGTGTTTTCCACTCGATAAGATTCACGGTCGTCATGGAGTTTCGTTTGTGAAAACTGTGCTTATTAAGGAGGTCCTGTTGTTACTGCATAGCCAATAATTATTTTATTAGTAACATCGTTTAAAATGATTGAAATAATTTTGCCATAATATTAGTGAGATGAAATTCGTCAATGTCACGATATGTGTATAATCGTGATTTTATAAAAAAAATTGTCAAGCGATTTACAAGTAATAAAAATTGTAAGACATTTGATGTCAATATCAACTGCAAGAAAAGAAATATAAAAATGTACTCGTTATTGTATTTGATAAATAATCAATTTTATTTAAGGTATCATATTTGAAAACTTTACTGATAAAGTATTAATTTCTTTCTGCAAAGTTTACGTCGTATTGATTGCACAGAATTACAAATGCTTTTATATACTGAAAGTATGTGCTATAATGAATCGGGACTCCGGAGCAAACTGCTCAATACGCGACGAAGACGACAAAAAAAGTTTAGAATTGACATCACGAGCTGTCAGTTGGCGTAAATATTTACTCAATACAAAAGTTTTGCAGAGCTTGTGCCGCATGTGTGTGTTTGTTCCGCTAACACACTTCAAAGGAAATCAAAATTTCAAAGAATATTTCTGTATCTTTGCAACTGAATATAAAAGTTTAAAAGTATACGAAGAGTTTGCGGAAAAATTTCTGTGTATGAGTTATGTTTTCTGCTAGTATCATAAAGCAAAGCACCACACATTCATTTAAGATCTATATGTACAAGAAATATGAAAAGGATAGTATGATGGTGTTGGTGACAGTCGCCTCTACGTTATCGACATTTTTCGAGTTTATTATCCATTTCAGTATTCCCTTAATTTGAATTGAAAATATATAGATGTATGGATTATGTATGGACATTTTATTAAAATGTTTATGTTATTATTAAGACAGTTTTTTAAACTTCTGTCTTATATACAAATATGTGAAATTAAACAAAAATTTGTTATATTATAGAGATGCTATATATGCTTGCACAATATAACTTTACAGTTAAATATCTCAGAAACAATACGATGAATACTATTGGAGTTTCCGTCATGTTTTGTTATTTCAGTTAATCTTTATGCCATATACACAATTATAGATTTGTCTTGTATTTGGCCAAACTCTAGAACCTCCTTAATTCAATATGGAATTGTCGTAAAATCATAAGAAAAATGACAACTGCTAATCTTACCGTCGAGAGAAAAATTATGACGACACATGGGCTTTACCTTGATCGATCACCTTGATTAATCTCGAGAATACTATATAAAAATGACTTTTTCTTGACTTCCCTCCTCTCTTTCCTTCTCTCTCCCTTTTTCTTTCTTTCTCTCTCTCACTCTCTCTCTCTCTCTTGAGTAATGATAATAATACAAATAAGACAACTTCGGATCGAGAGAGATGGAGTGTTCTATGGATTTATAAAAATCTTACAAAGGCGACATCGTGCATTTGTGCCGTGACACTTTTCCGGCAGCTACATTTTGCGGCTCATTCCTTGCAAATGCAGCTTAGCATACGTACAATGGCCGATGAATAATGACGAGGGTTACCCTCTCCCTTTCTTTCTCCCTCACTTTTCAATTTTAATGCCGGTGCGATTTAAGAAGCCGTAAAAGTCACCATGTAGCCTATCGCACGTATCGATAGTGATCCGTGGCCCGCGGAGGCTGAAATTAACGCCGGCGGTGCAATCACGACTGCCAACGTCGGAATATCCCGAATTGGCGGAATATCCGAATAATCGATGTGGATAATCCGGATATTCTGACGTGTAAATTGCGACGACAACGATGACGAGGACGGCGAATCGATATCGCCCGCTTGGGGCAGAGGCGGCCATGAGGGACGCACTACACAAGATCCAAAAGCGAAAATCGCGCCATGCGTTCTCTGCAGAGCGCTCAACGCTTGACGGTGCTGAGAGGAGCCGAGGGGGAGAGAAGGAGGGACAGAGGGAGACAGAGAGAAAGAGAAAGAGACAGAGACAGAGAGAGAGAGAGAGAGAAGGAGAGGGAACAATCAAGAGCGCGCGACGTCCGAATGTCGAGCGACGTTGAGACGTCGCGATTCGCATTCTGGTACTTCGTGCTCGAGCACGTTGCATCTCCGACTATCTGCAGGCGAATCGTTCTGATGCTCTATGTGGCTGACCCGATAAAATGAGGTCGCGCGATCACGGCATTAGTATCTCTCTCTCCCTGCGGAAATCATGAGAGCGGAGATCGCGAAACCGGAGCGACGAATCAAACGAACGTATGTATCCCGCTGCTGAGTATCAGAGATCGAGATCGCGTGTGTAACGTATATGTATTTTATCGGCCAAGAGCAGGGGGAGTAACGCGTAACGTTTGCTAACTTGCGGCGCGGCGATCGCCGACGGAGATCTTCGAAATGAACATTTTCAGGGAAAGCGAAACGCTTGATACAAGTGTCAAGAGAGAGAGAGAGAGAGAGAGAGAGAGAAGAGAGGAAGGAGAAAGAGAGAGAGAGAGAGTGCAACGATCAAGCAGAGAAAAACGTAATGGGCGCACATTGGGCAGGTGGCATTAATTTTTGAGACACGACACAGACGCACAAAGAACAGACAGACAGACAGACAGACAGACAGACAGACAAACGGACAGACGAACAGACTGATAGACAAAAACAGATAGACAGAGAGGTCGGCATGTGAAGAATGTAGAAATCTCGGTGATTCGTTGTTTATTTAAAACAAATTGCATTCCTCCCCCAAAAATTCGCGCCTCTCCTCACCTTCATCGCGCTCGACCTCCTTCCGCACAGTGTATATTCTCGAGATCGCTGTTCGTTCTGTGTACATATCTCTTTATTGTTCGCACACCGCCACCATATATCACTACCACCACCTTCCCCGCCACCTCGCGCGAGATCCGCTTACATTATTATAATATACGCGCGACTATGTCGGTTTTTTAATTCCACCACAACTTCGTGTCGTCACTTCGAACCGCGCGACTCGCCGGAATGATAATAACGCCCGCTAATAATATCAATGACAATAATAATAATAGTTACAATAATAGGATAATATATAGCGATTACAATAATTAATAATCGTCGTAATCGTACGATAATGATCGCGATGACCACAGTGTGTAACGGCGGCGCGAGAAATGTTCTCCACCCCCATTCACCCCGCACACAGCCCTCTCTCCCACCCCTTACCACCCTCCGACCTTCGTGCCTATGGCAACTTCTCCCTCCCCCCTTTCATATCGTCTATATATACATATGTATATCAATAATCATCTCACTTCTTTCGTTATAACGTCGATTAATTAAACGCCCTTGTCACGCATGCACTCTTTCTGTTTCTCTCTCTCTCTCTTTCTCTCGCACACTCTTTCTACATAGCGATAATATAAACACTATATACTGATAATGACAGCAGCGATAACGTGATGACACGCGACGCGGATGGCGCGAGCTCGATGTAGCCGTTTTTTTTTTTTTTTTTCGAGAATCGACGCGTGAAAGAAAAAAGGGCGAATCCCGCTTGTTAAAAGCGCTCGCGGGCGGTCGCGGATCGCGTGTGTTGAGGTCGTTCCACGTCAAACGATCGCATTGCCGCAAGAGCTTTGCGATTTGAGCCTCCATATTCCAGCCATGGGAGCTAAAATTTCAGTCAAGAGGGGAGGGGGCAAAATTTATCCTCGCACGAGACTTATTACGTGTGAAGATAAATGCCTGCTGTCCAAATTTACATTAATGACGGAACAAATTTTCATAATTTGTTTTTTCTCGTCAAAATTTAAGGGAGGGCAAGCTCCCTCTTCCCTTGCGTCTACCCATGATTCCAGTCGTTAGTCGCGAGTCACAGCAAATCAGCGAAGAGAATACCTCAACGCCATACTCTTGCTTGCTCGACGCTGATTGGCTGTCGCAAGATCGCGGGGACGTATACTTAAGATTTTGACGATCCTTGCGATCGGTTGCTTGCGAGTAATGTAGAACGACCTTTGAAGATCGCGCGGCGAATTGCACTCTCGCACTCCTGTGTGGAATTGCCAGCTGAACGACACGGCAAACGGGACTAATCAACGAAGGATGCGGTACGTCGCCATACTGATTCGCGTCTTGCGAGTAGGGGAGAGTCGTCGAAATCGTAATCTCAACAATCATAATCTTTTAAATCGTGATATCTTGCATTATTTGCACCGCAAAATGAGATATGATCTGGCAATTTTATATTTCTCATTGCTTATTCATTTCTCATTTTTACTGTTGGACGTCTTTCATATTCAATAGCAACAAAGAAGTTGATGGGGCACGCTATTAGGAGGCTGGCACGATTCTGGCAACTCTTCCCTCTTATGTGTTATCATCGACACGACTTAAGCGTGATAAAGGGAAACGCGATCGAGACTTGGTTTCGTTGGCGAATTTCGTGGATCATTATCATGATGATCCGTGCGCGATTGATTTTCAAACCTTTTCCCTTGGAATTTTTCTTCGGAAAAATCAGCCGCCGTTCTCGTGATTAATTTCCTTTCTTTAATCGCTCGTGGATCATATATGTGTCAAAGCACGAACAGTTTGAACGATGGGAGGATGAATCGGTGAAATTCACGCATGCGCGTTTCCGCTTATCACGCTAGATGACGCCTGGGAACAACCGACTCGAAGGTTAGCGCGCTCTTTACAGATCATCGGCATGCCGTCGCTCGAAATACCGCGATCTTATCACAATGTGGAAATCTCCTGAATTCAACGCGTCGCACGCGGGGAATTCTTCCGGCGTAAAATTGCAAATCAGACAATTCTGTCGCGACAGTGTCACTACTTCGCGACGAAACGCAAACGCGGCGAATTACAGACGCACATCGGTCACACCGATGCGTACGAGTGTGCCGTTTAATGGGGAAATTCTCGGGGAGAAATTCGCACATCACGAGCGCGCACGGGGAACCGTTCTAATTGTTTATCGGCAGTATAAAGCAACGACGGGGGAATCATTTCTACAATTGTGAGTCATTTAAGTCACGATGGCGGGCCAATTAACGATACCTCGAGGTCGCGTGCCGCGCAGCTCGATATTGCCAATTTGCTGGCTCGCGAGCCGATTCGTCAGCCTACCTCTTGAACATGACGAGATTACGTGTGACGTGATAATGGCGCGTCAATGCGAGTGACCTCACCGAACGAGTCGTGCCTCGTTAATCGCCGGAAAATTAAGCGCGATCCTCCGCCACGGCTGATCGGTTTCTCAGTGCACGTAAAATTCGTTCGCGACGGTCGCTTTCGCGAGCTCTACGACCGAACAGGAAGAAACGAAAGGAAAGGGACAAAGGTGCAGGTACTCATGTAAACAAAGCGGATTTACAAAGCGTTTACAAAGTAAACGAAGCGGATGAGACGTAATGTCGTCCGACAATTCTGTTTCTTTTTTCCGCTGCTCCCGCCACTGTCGCGTGTTTTCCACGGCGTACAACTCGCTTAATAAATTATTTCTCTCTGCGCGCGCATCTCTGCCCGCTTCGACATCATTTCCTTCTGTTCCTCCTCTTTCTCCACCTTCTCATTCGCTACGCTTTTGCACGCACAAATACAAACACAAACACGCAGTCGCGCGCAAAACAGTCGCGAGACTCACGCAACATCTGCACGCGTACGAATCGTTTCCTCTCATCCTCTATTTCGCTTTCTCTCTCGTGCGTGGCACCTTTCAACGGCCACATACGCTCATTCACTCGCTCATTCACTCGCGCACGCACACGCACAAACGTATGCGTACGCAAAACGCAACACTCTTTCATTCGCTCTTCCTCTCTCTCACACTCACTCTCCCACTCATTCTCTCTCACTCCCTCACTCTCGCTCGCTCGGTAAATACATGTAATGAAATATATTCCACAAGCCGACTTAATATAGGATAACAGTTTTTCATCTCATTTGTATATTTTTCTGTTAGGTCGTAAATCTAGAGGATTGGCACGAGCCGTACGATTCGATTAGTTAGAAAAAATCTAGAATTTCTTAATGACCCGTAATTTTATCGTAAACATTTAACTGTAGATCGATACGTTTACTCCCTTATATAACACACGTTCGCCTACGTTTTTACGGATATATATAACAAAACGCTCGCGTATATGTTACTTTTCCTTCCTCACTTCTCCTGCTCCCCCCTCCTCCTCCTCCTCGTGTCCTCTGTTCCTCCTGTGTCTCCTCTTCTCGCTCCTCGATCATTCTCCGTGTGTATACTCTCGTTTGCATATGGCCGCGTGTAGTGGGGTGTGCTGCTTGTGTGTCGAGCGGGGTAATGCTCTCGTGTGTAAGAGGTGCACGCGGTGTGTACACTCGTGTATGGCTATTATGTACGTATATATACGTATATAACATGCGTTTTATCCTTTAGTTTTCCCCTAGACACCTTCCCGTTTACCTTGTTTATTTACCTAATTAACGTAACGCCGCGTCGCGCTAGCCTCGAGCTGCGTGGCGCGTCCATTAGTCCGCGAGCTCGCGATCCGGAGCTGCTCGTCATGATCGTCGGCAAAACGAATGTGTAAAGGAACGCGACGGACTGTCGAGCAGAGCGGGACAAACGGAGGCGCGCCCGGAGTTTGCGATCGGAGCCGCTCGGAGAGGAATTGAGAACCGGTTTCTTCTCTCGACGACAGTGCATCCCGATGTGGCTTGATACGCGCGCAAGAGGCAGACATTACGACCGGGATGGGCTGTCTCCGCGCGCGAGAGCTCGAGCTACTCGAGAGAGTGATCCGCGTTTACTCTTGCGTTGGAGAAAGCGTTCGATATCCACCGCGTCGAGAGGCTGTGAGTGGCGAAGATTGCGAAGAAACCCTCCCGCAACGGTCGCCATGTCGCTCGCAGAGTGCCAGGGAAAGAAACGTCGTCGCAGACGTCGTCTGTCCACATCAGTGGTGAAGGGACGTCCGTACGAGCCACTACAGTTGAAGTTGGCCCAACTGTTGCGACGAGTTTACGATCATCCTCGCGACTGATCACGACCGACATCGCGACCACTTTAGAAAGCTCTTTGCACGACGCCTGGACGCGAAGGGGAAGACTCCTCGTCGGTTCCTCCGAGGCGTTCTCACAGTCAGCACCGCCGGCTCAGAAACGCAGGAGGGACCGTTCGCTGGCAAGGTTCGCGGAAAAAATTGCGAAGACTTCGCGCGAAACTTGGTCGTCAGATCGAGATTCTAGCTGGAGAAAAAGGAAAAGAAGAAGAGCGCGCCGTTCTTCCTGTTTTTCTTTTCCCTCTTTTTGTTTCAGCTCCAGAAGTCCTCCGTCCAAGCGTCACGCACAACCAGGGAGGATTTCTTCCGCCCTCGTGATGAGTATTTGTATACGCGCACAGGGTGGAGCGGAACGTGTACACGTGTCTGATGTCAGACGCAAGATGCCGAACGGCAGCCGCGTACGTCATACGACGACACGTCGCGGAAATCCCCTCGTCCATCGTCCACCCCATCCCAACACCACCACCACACTACTACTATTACTCTACTACACTACTACCACCATCACCGCCACTACCACCGCGCCAGATTTCGGCGCAATTTCGTTCTCCACAATTGAAGAAGCACGATGCGCCGCGTGTTTCCCGACGCGACGAAAGAAGTCGCGCGATAATCGCGAACGATCGTCGCATCCGGCGGTCGTTACTGCCGTTCCACCGCACCTGGAGACACGCGCGGAGACGGTGTTCGCGTAACGATGGTCTTCTGGAAACGATGATAATTGCTGAGAAACTGCCACCACGTCGACGTCGGCTTCACCGTCCCTCCGCGTGTCTTCGAGTGCTACACGTTGCGCGTGTACCTTTGCCCAGATGTTTGCATGTGCGTGTGTGTGTATCGTGTGATGCACCTCAGAAATCGCACGCTTCCGTCGTCTCTATAGAAAATTTGGCTTGACCTTAACGCGACCAAAGTCGCGTGCAGATTGAAATGAATTCGATTTAGAGTCAATTTCATTTTGCATTTCGTGTCAACAAAGATCAATCTTGCAGGTAGTTGTATCGTGAAATGAATAATTCCGTCGTGAGAATTTGATAAAACTTGAACTACATATGCAGTGGAATATTATCTAACTGCTCATGCAATTTGAACAAAACTGACTATATTTACAACTAAAATTAACACTTTTCACACGTGTCTCTTGAGATTGCTATGATATTAAATAATAATATATAAACATTATACACAAATTTCAGAGGTAAGATAAATATATACGTATATTTAAAGACAAAAACAATAAGAATGTTTAGGATTAGATACATATCTGGATGTTGGTACGTTTATCTCATTGATTATTTTGTTTTCAACATACACAATGACGGGAAGTTGATAATTTATACTAATACTTGCAATTTATATACAGATACCTACATATTTAAATACTTATATACTTCGTTTTATATTGTTTGCACATCTCTACTAAATATAGTGACGCATATAAATACTCATCAGGAAAATAAGAAACTAGTTCCTTCGTATTTGTAATATTGTGCATACATATATACTTATCTCAATTTCAAATGTAATAGTGATTTAAATAAAGATAAATGTAGAGAATAAATGTATAGAAATAAAATAAATATATAGAATATATGTGATTTTGTCCAATAAATAGCAAATTTACGAGGTCTCCCTGATGCGCCAATGAAAATACGACGTTTCTAGCGATACAACTACCTTAAATTAAATCAAAAGCGTCAGTGGTGTTAATGACATTTCTGATTGGCTGTCCTAGCAAGCATTCGATCGACTTGCGACTAATGTAAAACGATCTTGACGTTAACTGTGTCTTGGCAGGTCTCAAGATTATTTTTGTTTTTGCAACTTTTTGCTTCACATTCTTCTCGTTTATATTCTTTTTCCTTTTTTGTTCTCTGTCAAGTAAATTTCTCGCCATGGTGCGCAGGGCAGCACCGTGGTTCAGAGCGAAGGAAAACGCGCGACTTCCGTTGCACGTGTACATATGTGTGTATGTATACGTGGTGTAGGGTAGACCGGGGCTATTTGGCGAGCGGGGTAAGTTGGCAAAGTCGATTACTTTCACTGTTCTTCAACAGACTTCAGAATCAAGCAAACGGGGATTTCAAAGCCATCTTTGACATGTTTAAAAATCTTGCTTGTTTAATTTCATTACCTGTTAGAAGATACTAGAAACAACTGCCAACTTATCCAAATACCCAACTTACCCAGTCTCCCCTAAATACAATGCGTACGCGATGCAATGTGTGCACGTGCATATTTTTTTCCTCTCTTTTTTTCTTCCGCGTTTTTTCGGCGTTTTGCTCGCAGCATAAAAGCGGACCGCGGAGAACTGGAAAAAGTAGCGGCTGTGGTGACGTCGCCAGTCACACACACACACACACACACACCCCACGGGAACCCCCGACGAACGCGAGAAAAATCACCGGCGCCGCTGAAAGATCCTCCGCGAAAAACATGCGACGGCGACGATCTTCGCCGGGCTTCACGCGCTTCTTCGAACTCCTCTCTCTTTATATCTTCCTCGCTTCTCTTCCCTGCGGCACTCTTTCTCTTTTATTTTTTCCTTTTTTTTTTGTTTAATCGTAGAAAATGTGAGGCGTACAAAAAGGTGTCCCCGCGGCACACTCGGCACACTTGTCGCCCGTCCCGTGCCGCGTTCTCTTCCTCCCCGCGCTTCTCGTCGCGCTTCTCCTCCACCTGCATGTTCGCTTCCGGCTTCCCTCACGCATTCCTTCCTTCCTTCGTTCGTTCCTCACGCGCAACGCTTCCTCGTTGAATTCGCTCCTGTCAAGCATCAGCGAGGAATAAATGGCGCGGGTGAGTGCAGAGGGAGGAGGTCGGCTGTTTCACTCTTCCCCGCATTGTTCCCGGCTCAGTTTCGTCTCGTCTGGTCTTCCTCCGTCTTCCTCGCCGTGCTCGCCTTTTGGTGAGTGGAGAAACGTTAGTAAGCTGGCGCAAGGGGAGAGGGAGAGAGGGGCGCGCGATGGTTCCTCTAATTATTCTTCTGTGCCTCTTCGTTTTTGCTTTTCGTTCACCCGCCACGCGCGAGCCCGACGTATAAAACTCACGGATGGCTTTGCCGGCTCTTGGTAACCGGAGCAATGAGTATCTGATTGTCTTAACAATACTATCAGTTTTTACACCATGTCCCCTTTTTTGCGTTCTTTCATTACTATTAATAGTCTTTTACGGCTTATTTAGCAGCATTGTAATATTTTTCTCCCGAGCATGAGTTAAGATATACATATACACATATACACACATACATATATATATATATATATGTATATCGCACTCCTAATGTATTCTAAGAAGTTATCATTAATATTGATGTTTAATCAATTTATCGTTATTTTATCCGTTACGGTGATTTCGTCATCGATACTAATAAGCATTTATTATTGTTGTTATTATTTATCATTGTTTCTTATCATTGTTTCTCATCATTGTTATTATTATCATTATTGTTGTTATTATTATCATTACACGCTATGTATCACTATTATTACTAAACTGCGTTTATTATTCTTATTGTTACAGTATTATCGTTTCATCGTCGTTATTCGATATCTATTCGTTCGTTACAATTGTCGACACTACAGTTTCTCTTTCGCTATATCCTTGTACGCTTAATTATTTTATATTCTCAAAACCTCCGCGGGGCGTCGCTCTCACCCATCGCGTGTTCCAAGTCGCGTCCATGACTTGATCGCGCGTGCGCAGTAATTTACAAATAGCTCCGGCAATCGCAAAAGTCGGCCCGATAAAACGATAACGCGGCGCGTCGCGTTGGAAATCCTAATCGCGCACGGATGTGGTGTGCCTCGCAATGAATTAAAAACATTCTCTAACGACCGTCGACGCACTCGTGACGATCCTCCGTCGTTGTGGATCGCCGGCTGCGGCGCGACGGCAACAGTCACCTCGATTTACACGGAATAACTCGCGTTTTTTTTTTTTTACTTGTAAGTACAACACATACACAACGTTGAGCAAAGATTTCGATTTAATCCGTTCGATCAATCGAAGGGATACCAAAGGGCGCCCGCCCCCTCCCGCCTTCTCAGTCTCCGGAAAAACGTCCGCTCGGCGACAACGTGTTGTGTGGACGCGCGTTATGCTTCGTCTCGATAATGTGAAAAATCTCCCTCCCTATTGCTAAATCGTTCTACGCCGGCACCGATCGACCGGCTGTCTGACTGCGCTCGCCCTTACCAAATTCCGCCGATTCGTCATTGCGACCGCACAACCCCTTTACAATATTCTAACACTATTGACGAAGCTCTGATCGATCGCGCACGATCGCAACGAGTAACTGTGCATAGATTTCTAGAGATAGACTGCGCATTCTCATTGGAAGGCTAAAGTCAGCATTAGTAAGAGAGGGCGATAGAGAGTAAAATGCTTTCCTTGTCTAATGGTCTAATTGGTGGGGAGAACGAAGGAGAAGAAACGACATTATATGATAAATTGTGTTCTTTTTTTCCTACCAAAAGTCGTTCTGCATCAAGTCGATCACAAACAGCGCTCGTGACAGCCAATCAGAAGCATCAGTAGTATCAATCATATCAGAAATATCAATAATGTTTCCAATCGGCTGTCGTGACAAACATTGCGATTGTTTGTGATCGACTTGTGACGAATGTAGAACAAATTTAAGGTAGTAGTCTTAATTATGGATTATTTGAGGCTAGAATAACTTTCGTTCCTTTATATAAATTTGTGGATCAGACATTAGAAGAAATTTTTAGTACTCATTCAAGTGGTAAATATAATGGATTCAAAACAAAATTATTAGACTTTGAATTAATTAATTCTAAATTAAAAAAGAAATCATTATAAACGTTTATATATAAGTCCTAAAATTGTGGGTCAGTAAATTATTTCGTGGATTATATAATACTCAATTTTATGTTAATGTCCACATTAATATAAAATATCCATATTTATATTACTTTAATCTATATAGAACGATGATACACGTAGCATAACCTACTAATAGTTTCATAAATTTAAAGATACCAATCTATATAAAGTAATTTTATATAAAGTAACAGTCTCAGTTATAGGTTGAGTCGCAATTTCAGGTCCAACTTGGTTTATTAATGTATTAAAAAAGTACATATATAATAAAGATACGAAAAAGATTTTTTATATTTATTAGTTCTTTTATGATTTTATATTCTACAGTTACGTTCACAAACATTCTTAATGTTTAATATTAAAAAAAAATTTAGGATATCAATTGCTTTAACAACTATTTAGATTTATGAAACTGTTAGAGAGTAGATTATATTACACATGATATTATTTTATATAAACTAAAACAATGTGAATTATATATATATATATATATATATATATATATATATGTATATATATATATATATATATATATAATATAAAATTGGGTATCATATACGACCCGTTATAGGGACGCGTAATATTTGTTGACTCATAATTTGAGGCTTACGCATAAATATTCCTAAATTATTTTATAATTTAGTATAAACTAATTTAAAATCTAATAATTTTGTTTTAAATTTATGATGTTTAGTTTGTTTATATGTCTAGTTGTTTATATTGATATCAACAATTCGTTTTATCTTCCATCACCAAATTTATATAAATGATTGAAAGTTACTCTAATTTTAAATAATTTATAATTAAAATTATCTTATTAACTAGACTGCTGACTTTCTATGTAACGTGTTTTAAGTGGCTGGAGACTTTGCGAAACGCCATATAATTTTGAGTTTACTTATTTAAATATAAACCATACTAACAGTCACTGATGAAATCGATATTAGAATTTATAATGCATAATTAAAAATTCGAAAATAGCATTATTAGAATTTATAATGCATAATTAAAAATTCGAAAATAGCATTATTAAATACGAGGAGTATACCGATAGAGGCAATACATATATTCAAGGCACATAAAAGAATAAAAGAAAAAATAAAAAAATAAAAAAATTTGAGAGACAAAAATTATAAAATATATTATAAAATAAAATATGACGTTCTATTTTTCTGATTTAAATAGCCATGAGTCGATTACGAGGTACACACAGAGATAGTAAACATATATATGTACACTTAAAATGATATGGCGCTTATCCCCCATTATTATCTCATTATCTAGAGTCAGCAATCTAATTAGAATGTAAAAATTTGTGTCTAAAGAATCAATAAAGTAAATGATATTCTAAATATTTTCTTACATACATTAAGGGGATGTCGAGCTCGTAATTGTTACCAAATTTTGAAGTTTGCAGATTTTTTCCTATTTAGGAAACTGTCAGACAACTATCAGGACACTGTTAGATACTATTTTATCCCTTTCCATGATAAAAATTTAAAAATATTTGTATTAATCCAGTGGTTCGGTTCTTAATCGGCCGTTTCTCTCACTTGATTTTCTATTTTACTCCACAGAATTGCAAATTCTTGTGCAGTGTAGATGTATATATGTTAATACATTTTCGTATAATTCCCATTTTATGAAATATAACACGAAATTTTATAATTATCTTTTTAAATAGCATTTGTATCTGACCTTGCATTATATTTTTGCCATATAAAGTTAAGAGTTCATATACATAAAATGAAATATTACTGAGATGTAGACGATATGCGAAGACATCATAAGACAAATTGCAATTTGAAAGATTAAATTTAAAAAATTTGCAAACTACGATTTCGTTGCATATATATTGTATTTAGTAAATAGGATAAAAAAGAGAGCAACACATACACACGCATTCTAGTTACCGGATAATCCGGTAGAGGGGTTAGTGTTTGTTAACGTCAATCCCTCTTGGTAGGGGCGATGTGCAGATTGTGGCGAGATTACAAAAAGAGCTCATTGTCTTGTTACTGTTTACATACGGAAGTAAAAGCTATAGCCAATGGATTTGGCCGTGTGGTGGAGAGAGTGATAGAGTTTATGTGGTAAGAGGAATATATTTACAAACTTGGGATTCTCCCGGCAACTGATACGCGAGCAAACGTGTTATGGGATTCTTCTTAATTTCTAATATGTTGTCTGTTTGACTGTGGTGCACAAACCAAATATGCATGTATACTCGGGGACATGAAGTAAATTGAAAGGGCGGGGAGAGGGGAGGGAAATGCATCTCCTTCCACACACACATACGCTATTTTCCTTCAGTTGTGATCATTCAGTTGGGCAATGAGAGGAAAGCCACACAATGTCTGAAATCGAGACATAAGACGTCTCTAAAGCACATTCTACAAAAAGCCATTAGTCGTAAGACATAACGCATAACACATAAGGCAAAGAAAATCCACCAATTGCAGTCCTTCAGAATAGAAATGAGGAATTCTGATTGGTGGATTCTCTTATGCCTTATGTGTTATGCGTTATGTATTACGACTAACGGATTATTGTAGAAAGTCCATAAGACATTTTTAAGATGTCTTTAGGATGTCTTATATTCTGATCTTAGACGTTATGGTGTATAGATAGTGAATTATATTGATGTCTTTCTTCTTTGTTTACAGCCTAAGCAAGCACCTAAGCAGCGACACTCGCGGCGCGAAATCAAACAATGCGTCCTTTGATCTGAAAAAACATCAATACGGTTCGACCTTTAGAAATCTTTACAAACTAATGCCTCTAATTAACGAATTACATGTATGGCACACTGACCTTTTTATATCTACTTTTCAACTTTTCACGGCATTCTGATATCCCCTTAACAATGTTTATAAATGAAATTTTAGAATGTAATTATATAAAAGAACTAATTAGAATGTAATTATATAAAAGAATATCAAAAAGTATGTATTTCTTCATGTTTTCATTATAATGTATACTTTTTTAATATATTAATAAACCAAGCTTGATCCAACATTTGGATTCGATCCATAATTAGGACGATCCATAATTAGTTACTTTATATTTTATCCACTTTCTTTCTCTTATTTCCTTTATATCTCTCCTCCGTCCTTCCTCCCGCCCACCCTATGGTACTGTATGACAGAGAAAGCACCTTACTCAGCATATGCTGTCCTTTACTCTTATTTTCAGCTGTCTCATAAGAATGCATAGTCTATGGACGTGGTGCGACACGCAGCTAAACGCGCGATGGGATTCGCCGGGCGCGCATATATACGTGACAGTCTCGTCAGTGAAAATGTGAAACTAAGCCTCCCCCTGTTCTAGGAAGCACTCGCGCACTCGGCGAATTCCTCGTCGCCGACGTCCGCTGGTCGTCTCGCGACTTCTCAGTGTGGCGCTCCTCGCGACCGAGGTCGCCAGGGTATGAAAAACGTATGCGATGAAGGGACCGACGTGCGCTCTCGACACGCTGTTCCTACACCCTTCGTCGTGCCGGTGCGTCACGAGACGCTAAGAGCCACCGACGCAACGGCAACTGATAACAGTAACAGTAACAATAATAGTCGTATTAAAGATAGCGGTTGTCACTATGTACACCGACAATAATAGCGACACCGCTCAGACGCAGGCAACATTTTTGTTCGAGACGTGTGAGCAGCGGCGAAACTGCGGAGCGACGTGTAGAAAAATGTTCGCGGAGAACTGCGTATGTGGGGCGTATGTGTGCGTGTGGGTCTGTATGGATCCGTCTATCTCTCTCGGCGGTCTCTCCGTGCGAAGTCCGCCTCGCCTCTTCGATATTCCGAGATCGCACTCCGAGCTGCGCGTCTCCCGATTCGACGCAAATTTTCGTTCGACTTGGAGGAGCTTGCAAGTTTTTTGTCTCTCCGCTTTTTCCGTTCACGGCTCTGTCGTGGTCGGGTCGGCACGATGGCACGATTCGATTCTCCGCGAATCTCTCTCGCTCGTGGGAATTTGTCTACTTATTTATTATTCATTGATCGGTACACACGCACACGCACGCACGCACACGTATTCCGCATGAGGCTGTCGACAAGTTGAGCGGGTTGAGTGTGTGTGCGCCCACGGCGACGACGCGCGTTTCGCCGTCTCTCCTCATTCACTCTCGGTGTTTCTTCCACTTTGCTCGCGCTGAACATCTTTTTGATCGTCTAATGACGTCGTCGAGCAGCCGCGGGCGATTCGCCGCGAGAGATGTCTTAGTGACGACTTTGCTTTTCACGAAACGCTTAACGAAACGGCCGAGGAAATTCCAGGCAAAACATTCGGCTATTATGGGAGGATAAACAATTGCGATAAAACGGCACGTCGTCTCACCTGAAAATACATTCTCGCGTCCGCGTCGAGAGAGAGGGAGAGAAGGGGGCAGAGAAAATCATATATGGGAAATTTCGCGATAGAAGCGTCCTTTCCGTTGCTTTCCATCCCAATCTTCAGGATGGGGATGGTGGATGAGGAGAAAAGGGTGATGGTGGTCGATGGTATCCTCAATAGGCAGTTGGTGTCTTGGTCAAAATATCTTTGCAAACTGTGGGCGTAGGAGCCTCCTCGCGATATCGCGTCGCGCTTCGGCGATGCGAAAGAAAACCCTTTTTACATTCCCCATTTCGGCAGTCTGTGCGTTTGGTCGAGTGCTTCGATTATTTCTAGAGTGGTACCATCTGTGGCATGATCAGAGCGAGAAAGAGAGAGACAGAGGGAGGGGGAGAAAGATAAAGAGAGAACGTGGTGCAAGGGGACTTGGTCGCACGTGGACCGTTCGCGAATTCGCTTGGAGCATGTCAACGTGACAGACGACGAAAGCACGCGCGACGACGACGACGTAGACGTAGATGGACGTAGAGAAATTGGCGCGACGACAACAGTATACGAATAAAGAGTGGAAGGAAGAGATGGAAGAGGAAGAAGATAAAGGAAATGAAGAAGAAGAAGCGACGGCGACGACACCACTTTGCGAATCTCCCAGGCTGCTTTCGAGCAAACATCGTGTCTTGCCTAGATAGTAACAGCTAGAGAGAGAGAGAGAAAGAGAGAGAGAGAGAGAGAGAGAGAGAGAGAGAGAGAGAGAGAGAGAGAAAGAGAGAGAGAGAGAGAAAGGGAGAGAGAGACGGACATTCTGAGCGGACCGTTTCCGAGGATCTGTTTCCTGTTTAAGCTCCGGCGTTTGTTCCTCTCCTCGGAGGTGGATTATACTCCCCGACTGCTTGAATTCAATCCCGCGGACGAAAGTTTTACTTGAATTAAAGCGAATTCAGTTTCCCCGGCCGGCTGCCCCTTAGCCTCGTTATTTCTTCTGGCTGAGAGTTAATTACCTTAAACGTGACACGATTGCTTTAAATGGCCTTTGTCGCGACGCGCTTCAAACGAAGGGCATATTATGTTTCGCGTCTTCTCTCCGACAGGCGAGACAGGTAATGCAGTTACCCGTTGTCACGTTGAAAGTTCCGGAGAAGTGCGAGCGAATCAACGGTTAAATAGGAAGACGCATTTTTCGAGTCGAGTCAGCGACTGAACATTTTAGGGCGTGGCGCATCAACGGTACAGCAGTTAATGCTTGCCGTTGACTCGTCGGTGTCACTGTGAATTTCGCTTCCTCCAAGAACTGGAGAGGGGTCAATTTCGATTACCCAAGTAACCAGATAGAACTCGGTTGTTTGTATCTTTCGGGTAGCTGAGTACATATATGCAGCTTTAACCTCTCCAGGGATGCATACATTAAAATCCACGATTGGGAAAGTTAAATTTTTTTAACTAAATTGAATTTAAAGTTTGTAACTCATAAAATTAACTTAGTTAAATTAGAAATGACATAAACGAAAACTAAATTAAAAGCTAAATTGAAATTAAATTAATTTACACAAGAGTTAAAAGTTACTAAAGTTAAATTAAAATTGAAAAACTTATTAAAGTTAAAAATTATGTAAAGCAATATATATTATTTTTATATAATTAACTGCTCAATAGTAAATTAAATTTAGATGAAATAATGAGAAGACAGTCGTTTATAGGAAAACACGCGCTTAGAGAGACGAGAAGAAATTTTGCTATCTTATTTTTAATTTTTCTTATTCCATTTGTAAACATCTCTCGGAATGATTTTAGTATTAATGAATAATTTTAACTTATATAAAAAAAGTTAATAAGTTAAAGCTAATAGATTTTAAAATAACTGGTTCAGTTAAAAGTTATTTATTTTTTAATTTTTAACTGATTAATTAGTTATTATTTAATATTGTTAAAATCAGAAGAAAATTATTTAATTTTAAAATGATGTAAATATGACATCGATCGCGTACACAATCATATGACGGAATTTCTTTTTTTCTTCTAGAATTCTACGGTGAATATTTATTCACAGTAATGTATTATATTTTGTCGAATTAAGGTAATCATGAAACGAGTTTTGCGCGTGAGAATTTGATGAAACTTGTATTACATATACAAAAAAAATATTACCTAATTTGTCGTATAATTAGAAAAAGATGGAACATTCGACAGCAGAGATATTTACAACTAAACTATAAACACTATTTATATTTGTTTCTTGAAGCTACTTGTATAATTTTTATTTTTAATATTCTAAATTATATGATGTTATGATAAAAAACTACTATGATATTAAATACTAATATATAGATACGTTATACAAAAATTTCAGAATTATTGATTATTTTGTTTTCAACATATAGCAGTGAAAAGTTGATAATTTATAATAATATTCGAAACACATACACATATATACACATATTTAAATATTTATATACCACATTTTATTATTTGTGCATCTCTCTGTTAGATAAACTGATGCATAAATAAAGCACAAATAAATTCAGAAAAAATTATAATTTTTTCGTACTTGCAATATTGTGTATATACATCGATCAAAAGGAATATGGCATTAAGAAATTATAGACAAAAATAAGTTAAATTTGAATGAGCATTACTCCATCAAAAATCA
Organism: Odontomachus brunneus; assembly: GCF_010583005.1. NCBI lineage: Eukaryota > Metazoa > Arthropoda > Insecta > Hymenoptera > Formicidae > Odontomachus > Odontomachus brunneus. The sequence continues at coordinate 2,663,123 of NW_022639453.1, forward strand.
TGGTACGAACAACTTTTGTTTTTAATTTTGAGGATAAAGAAGCTATTGTTGAATTTTTGTTTTATAATATCTTCCTCTTTCCCATTCCTCCCAAAAAAGTGAGGATATCATTTTTATAGTAAATGTTACTATATTTCTATATATTCCAGTGAGATCCACAAAACTGACAACATTTTTCCTCGAATTTTATTTATGGGGTCATAAAGATTGATTATTTCTCTTCAATAAAAAAAAAAGAAATTGTATTTACGATCTTTTTTGCAGAAATGTACCACACATACTTTAAAGTTATTCGTATATTTTCACCATCTATTGCCGACATTGGCACTATCCGATGTACACTGCAGGCAGGTTGTGAATCAGATTTTACACATTGTATATGTGTATGTAATATATTAAATTATATATAAATGTGTAAATTTACATAGGTGTTAAATGTGTAAAATTGAATTCTGGAGTTTAATATCAGATATTCCTTCGTCGTGATTACTTCTTTCAGCTGCTCGTGCATCTTATGATACAAGTTATTTATGATATATAGTATATATTCTCTCTTCAGAAACCTTATTCCAGATTTGAATGAACACTCCTTCGAATTCTTATGTATTGATAGCTCTTTTCTAAATTTCTTAAATACTCGATATTAAAGTCCAAAATTCAATTTTACACATTTAATACCTACACCTACGTACACATACATATATACACATTTACACATAATTTAATACATTATATACGACGTTCAAAACCCGTCGGGTAATGAATGCCAATGAACAATAGATGATGAAAATGCACGAATAACTGGAGTGTGGTCTGGAATATCTCTGCGGAAAAAATCATATATATAATGTCTTTGTTTTTAACTGAAAAAAGAGGAAAGATCAATCTTTATGATCCCATAAATAAAATTCACAAAGAAAATTCTACAGACTTTGCTGAAATACGTAATTTTTATTATAAAAATTATGTCCTTACTTTTGGGAAGATAGCGAGATGAGGATGTTATAAAATAAAAATTCAATAAATGCTTCTTATAGTAGACATTTTGCCTTTGAAATTAAAAAATAGTTCGTACGATGATCTTGCAAGGAGTGCTTATTCAAATTTCACCTATTTTTGGTTATTAATTAATTAAATTTTGTGATACAATATTTCTTTTGAACAACGTATATACAGTTTGTCACATAAGAGCGTGTCGGCGATATTTTCGAAATTTGATACCTAATGAAAGCGAGACCACGATAATTTAAATGTATACAGTCCTCTCGAATACGCGTTAGTTTAGTTTCTTTCAGATACGTTTGCGTCATTGAAGAGAACAGAGCTTCAGAGATGAGTGCTGCATACACAAAACGGTTTGAGGTGGTTTTCCTGTGTAATCATCCAAAAGGGCCAAAAATGAGTTTTGCAAATACCTGTGCTGCTAAATACCTGCATATATCTTCACAGTTCATTAGGAAATTGGTAGAACGGTATAAAGAAACAAAAAGTGTCGATGGCCTTCCAGATCGCTGCTCAAAGCGAAAGACTACCAACGGGGAAAATAAAATGATTCTTCGACTTTTTGAGAAAAATTCGAATCTTTCTTTATGAAGAGGACAAATAGTTTTGGCAAAAAAGGTGCAAACAGTATAATGACTGAAACGTCGTTTGGAAAAGCATAATATCAAATGGCGTAATACAATATTCAAACCGTTACTTTCAAAAAAGCATATCGAAAATCGTCTGGCGTGAGCTTATCAAAATATCGATCGATATTTTGACTGGAGCAACATAGTGTTCAGTGATGAATCTTCCTTTTGGGCCTGATATCCTATTAGAGAAGCTTGGTCTAGCTTGATGGACAACCAGTAATAGAAAGGAGTGTAAAACACCCGACATGTTTGTGCATGTTTGGGGTTGTTTTAACGTACGGGATTTCCGGAGTTTGTGCGTCTTCACAGATAATTTGAATGCACAAAAATGTTAAAATTGTATCAAAGGGGGCTTCATCAGTTAAACGTTGGTTTAGTGAAACTGAGGACGAATGTATTTTACAAGAAGATAACGACCCGAAACTTCAAAGTCGAATCTGTACCGAATGGAAACCGAAAAAAAGGCATCATTGTATTGAATTGGCCTTCCCAGTCCTCTGATACAAATCCGATAGAAAATATGTAGTCTATAATGAAGTACAAACTTAAGGGAAAACGTCAAATATGGAGATCGCTATCTATGTCATACGCCAAGAAATTGATAAAAAGTATGCCAAGAAGATGCAAAACTATCTATAATTGCTAATGGAGGAGATTGGATTCACTATTAAAGTAAGAGCGTATTAGTGTTTTCTATATGCTTTTGATTTATCGAAATAAATTTACAAATAAATTTATATTTACAGAGATATCGCCGACACGCTCTTGTGTGACAGACTGTATTTATCTCAATTTTGCTTGAAATTAACAATAATACTTAGATAAAGATGAAATAAATGCAGAGAAACGTAATTTTGTTTGACAAATAGTAAATTTATGAGTGGTCCTCTTAATAATTTAACTATTTGAAAAAAGGAAATTAGAATGGAGCTAAACATATAAACATCTGCGTCAATTTCCCTGCAAAGGTTAATTTCACATGTCACCTGATTATAAATTTTTCTAACTATAATAAACAACGAACGAATGTATTGTGTATGTGTGCAAACGCAGTTTGGTAGAAGAGAACAGAATTTCTGTTTCTTATGAATCAAATTCAGTTTTAAGAATCAGAGGTTCTCTTCAATCCAAAAGCTTCAATCTGAACGCGTTTATTTCTTCCATTATAAGGTTAATTCAACTAAACTTTTTCCCTGTGCGGATTATGCTGCTATCCCAAAAACAAACTAGATCATGTCGGATCTATCGTAATTCCTTCCGTTCATCACGACTGATGCTCGATATAATTAATTTTCCGACCACATCGCGACCATTGTTCCCGCGATGAGTCGCGAAGAAAGCTAAGTGTTCGCGAGTCCACTTTTCCCGTATTACCTGCACCTTAAATCACAAAGGATTTGCGAGTGCGCGTTAATTGCTACTTTTTTTCGAGACCGAGGGACACACGACGATACACTCACGTCCCAATCAAACGCAGCTGCGAGAGCCTCGGCGAAGGGACGAAGCATATCGACGAGCGTTATGCAAAAGAGACTCAGCGGCGTTGGAAGAATCGCTTTGTCGACGACCTTCCGCCTCGACCCACTCGCTCGTGGCTTCGGAATACGATCGGGAAGAATTCCTAGAGTGTAATTGGCGCGGGGGCGCACACACACATGCACACTCATAAACAGACGCATACATACACGCACACAAAGAGTCTCCTAAGGTCGGCGGGTGCTCACAGGAAGACATGCGATAGTAATTCTCAGCTAAGTGTCCGCCTTAATCGACGCCGCGGCTCGTTGAAAAATCGACTTACGTTCGAAAACGTTCGAGCTCGGCACGAGAGAGAACCCGGAAAGCAGTCGCCACTTGAGAGACGCGGCGCTTAAAGACGCTCTCTTGATACGCCCTCGGAGAAACCCACGAGGAATGCATTCTCGCGACGCCCTTCGCTCGCTCGTGCCCATTACGATTATCGCTCGGCTAAACCCTTTTCAACGTGCAACGCGGCGAGAATTCTCACGCCTCCTCGCCGTGAGGGAGAGAGAGAGCGATCTCGCGGGCTAACGTTGAATTAAGTGGAGATCGTCGCGGCGTCTTTCGGGAGGGCACGTCACGCTTACACGTTGAGCGCATCGGTAAATGTGAAAAATGAATCCTTCATTCTTTAGAAATTGCCCGGACGAGGGCGCATGGGAACGTCCGGCGCGTATCGTGCGCCCGCGTTAATCTTCCTTCATTCCTTCCTTTCTTCCCATCACCCACTCTTCTTTCTTCCTTACCTCGAAGCAGAAACGCTTTCTACGATATTATTTATGTACACACACAAATATCAACATTTGCTAACTAGCGTGTATACGTTTATTTATATTCCCTAATTTGGTGTGGTAATCTGCATGAGACTGCCGTAATGATCCCTCGACGGCCATCGAAAACGAGTGAAATAAAAATTCTCTTTGCGCTCTACAGACGCACGCAACAGTACGCACACGCGACGACGACGAAGATCATATTCACAGCGTGAATCGTGTAGAAAAACTATCCGTCAAAATAATTGTCGCGCGAGTGTGCGGAAAATAACGAAGGGCTCGGCTCTCTTTCACCTCTCTTTTCGCCTCGCGTCGACACACATCGACTTTTCCGCGTGATGCAAGGCGAAGCCCGAGCACGTGCGCGCAGCCGATTTCGCACTGTGTTCGTTTCATTATTTACACGGCCACGATGCAATCTCGCGCGTGCGTGCGCGCCGGAAAGCCGGCCAGATTTTTCGCGGAGCAATAATATCGCGAGTCGCTGTCATGAAACGAGTTCGTGACAAATCCTAATCCGAGACAAGGCTCGGCTTCATCAACACGACCGGTTTCGTAGGGGGAGCGAGGAGAGAGATCAGATCGCGAGTTTACGATACGCGATCCCCTGAATTGGTTCCATTTACTTCTCTTTTTTCGTCTGTGTTTAACCACCTCGTGTCCCATTCAGGTTGAAATTTCGGTTCCGCATTAAGCTTGCAAATTCGAAACTCGTCGAACTTGAAGGGTCAATGGAGGGTCACGAGAAATAACAGGCTATTTAATTTATCTGGGCACTATAAATGATTACTGTTAATAGTGAACGTCGCTTTCTCCGACGTTGAGAATCCGAAGAGAAAAGGCGCTTATATATTCATGAATTATTTGTCGTTCATTCATTTCACTTATTCGTATCAGGTGTTCTATCGATAGGTGATCTATATTTCTAATTTCGAAAAACAACGCGTTAATTATGCAATTTGTTCAATTACAGATGAAATATGAGCAAATATGTCAAATTATTAATATGGCTGAACAATGGGATTAATGGGTACATAACAGGATAATCTTTCTCATAATTTTTCTTTATTACACGGAAAAAAACATCCACGGTTGGATTAATTATGTTTTGTTAAATAAGATTTGATAGAACTGAATTTTTGGCTATTATAATGAAATATTCTAGTAGCTAACCAGAACACATTTAGGTCAACACCGGTCAGAATTTGATTATTGCTGATTTAGTTATAATATCCAAGTGTTTGCTTATTATGACTACAAAGCATGGTTGTGTGGATGAACGTAAGTTTGGTCCGCGACTCTGTTAACTGAACTAAACAGAATTTCTGATTATTACACATTCTAGTATCTAACGCTGGTTACATCCAAGGTAAATAATATACATTCTGTTCCACAAGAAAGTATACGATTTTAATATAAAACGGTTTACCGTAGCGCCATTTATTTTATAACGTTGGAAAGCTTGGAGCGTACCTGTTTATACAGTATATGCTTTGTTGTCATTCCGACGTTATGGTTTGGTTAGAGTGGAAATTTTCAAAGTATGTGCAAAGTATTTCAAGTGTTACGAGGCAGTGTTTTTAGTTTTGCATGCAAATGAATTAAAATTGAAATATACTCAAGCTTAAAAAATGGTTAGAAAGTCAAAGTCATTTATTCAGAAGTGAAACAGTATAAAGAAGGAATGTTGAGAGACGATTTGCCAGGGAGAGACTTAATCCGAGCGTCGACGTTTCCTTTCGAGAGAGGACAAAACGATCATTCGTCTATTTGAACGAAACTCTAAACTAATTGCATCAAACTCGGGATCAGCTTCGTGAAAAGGGTATAAATATTGGAATAAACACCATCAGACGTCGTTTGAATCAAACGTAAAACATCGTTCCACAAATCAAAAGCTTCTTTTGACACAAAAACATATCACAAAACGACTCATAAAAATTTGAGTAAAGATTGGAACAACGTAATCTTCACGGATGAAGCTTCTTTTTGGGCATGGTTACCTATACGCCTGGTCAGTTCCAAATAATAGGATCATCTAGTTAAACATCCGATTAAGATGCATGTTTGAGCGTGTTTCTGTAAACGTGGTTTTGGTTGCCTCTATTTGTTTATTGATAACCCAAACGGTGAAAAAATGCGCTATATTTATTAGAAATGTTTATTAACATCTGCTGAGAAATTTTATAGGAAAAATATAAACAATTGAGAGCTTCAGGAAGATAACGAGCCCAAACATCGGAGTCGCTTCCGCACAGAATGGAAAGCTTAAAATTGTATCACCACAATGGATTGGCCTGCATCGTCCTCAGATGCGAATTTAGTTGAGAATGTGTAATGTTACATAAAGTACATACTAAGAGGGAAACTTCTATCTTTATTCTTAAGATTCTATTATCGGCCAGAATCAAGAAGTTATGGCGTTCTTTACCACTTAAATACGTTCAAAAACTAGTTGAAAGCATGCCAAAAAGGTATCAAGCTATAATTGACAATAGAGGCGACTAGATCCATTATTAGGTAATTGTGCAATATTTTTTTGTGTCTACTTTAATATACTGGAATCCTTTTTTGTCCAGATTGTATATTCTCGATATGCTATCGTATACTTTTTTGTGGAACAAATCTGTAACTGTATAACAAATCTATCAGTTTCAAAAGTAGCTTAGTATGTAGACAGACGACTGACAATCCGAAGGTCCCGAAGTCCATCAGGATAAAAAGGACGAGTTCTTCAAATACACAAAATTAACATTGAATCAATTAAATATCAAGCAAAATAATCAAGAAACAATTTTCAGTTATAAAAGTAATAAAATTTCTAATAAGAAATGTGAATTTAATTTTGTTTCATTGAAGTATTCAAATTTATCTCTGATTTACTTTAATCAAATTTATTTGAGTACTTTAAATGAAAATATTGTCCGTTCATATTTCATTAAACAGTGTGGTTGATATATTCTCTGATTAATTCAACAAATTTTTTTCCGTGTATATTTTTTTATTGGCGTTGGAAATTCCAATAAAATGTGGATATTTAAAAAAAATGAGAAAGAAAGTGTACACGGAAAAAAAATTTGGTTGGATTAATCAAATTTCTAGTAAAATATAAACGAACTAAAAAATTTAAAGTTAAAGTTATCAGAATTCTGTTCAAGTTAACCAGAAATCTTATTAAATTAAAGAGAATTCTGGTGAAGTCAACTAGAATTTCTGGTTCATTCGTATTTCACCAGAAATTTGGTTAATCCAATCAAACATTTTCCGTGTACTTTGAGCAAAGATAGTATAGTTACACGAATATTAACAAATAGCTAAATTTGGATTTAATAACAACTGTGTTGTTATAAAATAAAAGCACATGAAATGAAATATACAAGACCAACGATATATGCGTCTTAAATTACGTTTATTTACTGTATCTCTGATAATTCAATAATCAGTTAGGCTTTTGTACAAATCAACGGATATCAGTGTGGCAGTTAACGTTTTAAATAATTATTGATTAAATACTTTCTTGGGCCTCTCGATATAGACTATTTAGAGATGACCGGATATGAAATAATTTTTAAATAAATCCTTCTTTATATACATATTAGCCTCAACAAAGAGGTGGTAAGTAACCACTTCCGTCATTAAATAACGATAGTCTGTACAGGTTGTTGCATGCACGTCGGTATAACGAGTTGCCTACTTGTTTCGCTGGCAGACACTCACGCTTGAACACCGACTCAGCACGAACATGGCGATATAATCGTTCGCAAAAGGATTTTGTACATACTTGTTCGCGTCCTTTAATGACAAAAATAAGTGTAAACCGTTTTGCAAACGAGTATACCGCCAAGTCCGTGCTGAAACCATGATCGAGGACAAGCGCCTGTCAGCGAAGCGAGTAGACAACCCATCATACTGACCTGTATGTATGTTGATGCAACATGTCGCGCGTCCATATATACTTTACTATTATATAACTAGAGTTACGCGATTTCCGATCTTATATGTATCGAGTGTAAGGGTGAAAATCGCGTAATCGTGAAAATGACCAGCCATATATGACACACATGATATACATGTGTATCCTTCACATTATGCTTGCATAATGTATACCTTGAGATTCCCTACTAATGTTTCAAGACATACGGGATCTGCAGGCTAACGCAGAAACAAAATTTTGATACTCGGGATAAAGAATCACTTTCCGAATACGAGTTCCTTTTACGAATGCTCGCTCGTACGCGAATACTTGTCCGATTGGTGGCGCATTTCCCGCCTCTTGATTGTACAATATGATTGTAGTTGCTCTTCTCGCGAGAACGTGTAGTTATTATAAAAATTACGGGATCGGGAGGAGTAAGAGAGCGATATCGCGGAATTCTCGTAGCTGTGGAAACTCGCGCGATTAAATTCCACCGTGGCTGCAAATGACTGTCGTTGAAACGTACGGCGGAGCGCAGGCCAAAGGGAGGAAAGAAGGCAGAGCGGGGAAGAGATGCTTCGTCGCATCGAAGATATTTCGAATTACGATGTGCCTCGCACGACGACAGAAAATTAAATAAACTGCGCAGTATTGATTCACTGTGCAACGCGACGAGGAAGTTGCACGAGGCGAAGGCGCCGCCCGATAATGCAAAACGGGCCGGGAATATTGTCACGAGGAGAACAGAGGGCGCGTCTTTGCGACTCCCGGTGCAAGCGAGGGAATCGCGCGAGTTCCTCCAGCCGTTTTGTCCGCCGCTCGAATTTCCTCTCCCGAACGAACGAACGTTTAGGACTCGGCGCGGTTTCTTCCTTTTCCCTAACTGTCTGCCTTTCGAGACAGAGGCAAAGTACGGAGAGTACTCGTTCGTCGAGCACTGACATTCGTCGAACTCGGTACTCGCCGAACTGTGGTGAAACGCCAATTTGTTTGGCATCATCACCATCATCATCATCATCATCGCGGCGTTCCCTCTTTCCGTCTGGTCCTTCTTTCGGATCACCCCGACATGTCGGCCGGATAAGAGTGCTTCACGCAACTCTTTGAGCTTTTAGTAATAATTGGTTTCATTTCATTGAGCGTTTTCTGACTGTGACCCACGACACTTCGCGCGCAACGTTCCACTATGAGCCCCCGTGAGCCGCTGATTACTTCATCTCCGCGTCAGTCTCGCGCGAAACCGAACGATCGCGATCGACTGTTCGATCGGCGAACACTTCGAACGGGTCGAAAGTAGCGATGGAACCGCGAATATACGACCATTACGTAAGATTGTCCCAAAAGCAGCCCGGCTCCCTCGTGTGTGGGTCACGATCCAAGAGATCTATCTACAAGTTACTGTACGTACTTACATATCGTGAGATCTCGCTTAAATTTAATTTATTTGCTTAACAAACTATCGCGCACGAGCGCTTATGTATTTATATATGTACATTTATATGAATTTGTACAATCTCTAACCGTGGAGTCGCGTGTATATATTCGTATATAGCGCAATATATATATACATTATTACGTTAATAATTTAACTGCCCGCTTGGATACGCGAGAAAATGGGAGATTCAAGGCAAGGAAGACGGGTTTCTTTCACAATGCGCGATCGCTTTTTCGCTCTTTTCCCTCTTTCTCTTTCTCCTTCTCTCTCTCTCTCTCTCTTTCTTCTTCTCTTTCTCTCTCTCTCTTTCTTTCTCAAAAATTCTCGCCACTCGCGCAAAGAGTGACCTTAATCAAGCAATCGGTCTTCACTACCGATTCGTGAATTAATGAAAACTTAATACGTCTCACCGCGCGAGGGAAGGAACGAACTGGCGAAATTCACGCCCGAATCGCGAATTCGCTAGCAGCTCGTCAGCCGGCAGTTCGTTAATCTCGCTGTCGTTGAATCATTCAACGTCTTAATTGCTATAATTCAACGGCGCGATACTTCGCGTTATACGATCGCGGCTGGCGGCCGTATTATAAAAAGCAATATCGATCGCGCGAGAATCGCGGGCTGTTCGGGCCAACAGCAGCAGCACAGCAGTGGCGGCGGCGGCGGCGGCGGCGGCGGCGGTGGCGGCGACGTGTCCCGGTCGCCGCAATCTAAATGTAACTTTTGCGCGACGGAGGCGGGATTATTAAATAACGCCGTTTAATCGAGTCCCCGGCCTGTCAGGGGCGCCGCGTCGCACCGACGAAATAAACCGAAAATAAACCGAACGAGTCGCGCGAGGGGAGAAATACGGGGGAGAGAGAGCACAAAACGTGATCTCTGGTATTTCGGACGGTCACGGAGCAGGGACCAGAACTTACTTAATCCACGTGCTCACATCGTTCGTTCGTTCGTTCGTTCGTTCGTTCGTCCGCCCGCCCGCCCGCCCGCTCGCTCACTTGCTCGCTCGTTCGTTTACCTTGCACGCCCGTCCTAATTTTCCGCTGCCGTTTGCACTACTAATGAATCACGTTTCTGCCAAAGGTTGAAGTGACTGAAAAATTCAATTACACCGACGGCTATACGTTTCCATCCGGGCGCGAGTGTAATGGAATATCTCGGACGCGGAGCGTGTAAAATGACGAAGGCGGCCGCGGCAAATGAAAACAGAAATCGCTGATTTTGAGCCTCGGGATCGCGATTAGCTCGCGACGCTACTACCGACCGGTATTGCAGCGTTCTTCAATGGTTCCTGATATCGTTCGCGAGACCGATTGCGCGCGAATGCGAATCGTACGACATACGAAAATATCTGTCAATGCGGGAAATAAAACAAAAGGAAAAGAAGAAAATCACAGTTGCACAAATAAAATACGAAATGCTCGAAATATCCATCGTATTTCTTGGCGTTCTATGTGTTTTTTACACTCTTCTTCATTTTCAAACCTTTGTTGAATACTACTCTTTATTATACGTTTCATATACTGGGTGTCCCTTAAATACTGTCTAATATTCTAAGAATTGAGTTTTGAGGTCATTTTATGAAGTGTATGGGAACATATAATCTCGCGAGGGATTTCTTTGTTTCAGAGAGATATGTTAACAATTCTATAAAATATTATAAAATATATAAAGAGAGCAAAGAAAAACATTTTTTAAACAATGTCGTATTACAACTAAATAACACGTGTTTAGTTGAAGCTAAAAAATAAATTTAGAATAAATTAAGTATTTTTTGCCATTTACAAAATCAGACCCATTGAAATACCTTCGATGCTAATATCTTTATCAAAATCTATGAAGAGTATTTTTTTGTAGATAATTAATAAATAATAGAAATTTGCAAAAAGATTTTATTTCATTCGTCGTACGTTTGGGTCAGTAATGTACTATCTAAATCGTACTTCTACACCATTGATATTTCACAAAATCGGTGCTTATAGGTTAAAAATTAAGGTGCTTAAATACCGAGTTTGAAAAAAAAATCTCTTTTTGATTAAGTATTGTTAAGGAAAACGCTAACTTCACAGAATTTTTAACATTCTGCGTTTCTGTTGATGTTTCATGTATAATGAACTTTTTTTTATAAAATAACCTAAAAAATCAACTTCTTCTAAGATATTGGATAGTACTTAAAAAATACTCTATGTGCGCGTGCTTCATCTCTTAAATATAAATTGTAATGTTATATTGTTCTTCTTTATATAAATCTATATATACTTATAGCAAATCTGTGCTTTAGAAGATTTTTTCCAGAGTGCTGGATAAATAACGCTTTAATAATAATAATAAAATGATCGAATTATATTGAACGATCGAAAACGCCAGTGAAAAAGTCGCTCGTCCGAGATGACGTTTCGGACCAAGAGCTGTTTATTATTGTTTTTGTCTTTTTCTTTTTTACAGATTTACCTTCCCCGAGTCTCGCCGACGATCGACGTTATCAGCGAGCGTTCCGCGAAAGCGCGATTCACGTTCCTATGTACTTATTTTTCCTTAACGCGGAATTAGGGGAAGGTGATTCAATTACAGGAAGACGCGTGATTGGGGCTTTCCGGCGACGTTAGTCGGGGTGAAGAGACCAACGGAGAGGAGGGAACGAGACGAAGCTCTGCTCTTTTCCCGGCACATTGGCTGCGCGTCTCGTTGATCGTTATTGATGATACATTTATAATCGGACTAACTATAAGATTCACTATAATATTCATACAATTTGACTGATTTCGAGTTATACAGCTCCTGTGTAACCGTGTGCGGCGATTTCCGCGGCAAGTCACGACTCGCGACACAGGACGGCACGCGACGAACACTAAGAAACTAACAACAGGTATCTCTACACGCCATGATGAGTGCTATATAATTTAACAATCTTAACATCGAATAATTCAATTTCAAGCTCGCTCGAGCTTGTTTTCTCTGATTTCACAATATTTGCATAATCTTACGGCAATCCTGGAACGAGTCATAAACTTATAACATAGACTGAGCGCTCCACAAGGGGCTACGAAGGCTTGATTAGAAAAGAGTGTCCTGTTAGCGCAGGTATTCGATCTTTGTTTAGCTTACTGGACACTTCGTCTTGCTTTCTTCAATAGAAATCAAGCTAGGCAAAGATTGAATGCTTGTGGACAGGTGAGTCGTAGGTGTTCTTCAAATCTTACTATCAGACCTCTTATAGGAAGGTGCAGTCTACGTATATAAGACTATGGAACCCGGTTACGGTGCAGATGAGTCAAGGCGGCAGATCCGTGGGTTCGTCGTCGCGATCGCGACGAACGCCTCTCGGATCGCTCTAATACATAATATCTTTTCTGTATTTACTGTCTGTACGTTATTACTTTATCATTAGACGGGCTTTATAGTCGATTATCACCGATCTAGAGCAGCCTATAAATGTATATTTTTAAGTATATGGATGCGATATATATTAACAAATACCTGTCACCACACTATCATTGTCGTTATCACCGTCCTCCGTATTCTTCCAACTCCCCCTACGTCTTCCTCCCGCCCCCCCTGATGAAGATCGATCACTTATAATTGTATTATTATTGTTGTTTGCGGTTATCACACGAGAGTGGAGGCGGAGTGCGAGAAGGTGAGAAACGGGGCGCCGTATGCTCCCCTCTCGTCGCGATAATCGATATTTATTTATTATCGTAGCCAGCGGTCGTTGGCGCGCGCTTTATCGGCTCATGTTCCAGCCACGCAGTGTCGATTAACTTCGATCGCAGCCGGGAAAATCGGGTCGTCCCTCTCTTCTTTCTTGCCCGCCTACGCTTTCCTCTCTCTCTCTCTCTCTCTCTCTCTCTCTCTCTCTCTTTCTTTTCCTGGCTGCGACCAATTGTCGATAACACGCTAGTACGAAAAGGAGCTTCATGTTGCGCTCGCTCGTGTGACAAACACCGTTTGACGTAATGCAGAGGTAGATAGTAGCTCGGTGTAACGTTCCTCTCTCTCGCCCCCCGCCCCTCTGTCTCTCTCTCTCTCTCTCTCTCTCTCTCTCTCTCTCTCTCTCTCTCTC
>NW_022639453.1:2676867-2679516 GCF_010583005.1 Odontomachus brunneus
TCTCTCTCTCTCTCTCTCTCTCTCTCTCTCTCTCTCTCTCTCCCTCTCCCGCCGATTTATTCCGATCGCGAGCACGCACGGCTACTAGCCTCGGTAAAAGGAACGTCCCGACGAGAGCCAACTCATCCCTGCCGTCCTGGCTGATAGTCAAAGGGCCAGCGGCGGACGTCTCGCAAGTTAATTTTAACTGTCACGTCTCGCGCGCGTTATATCGCACACCTTCAATATTTATAATCTCTTACGCGGAAAAGCCATATCGCGTGTATGGATGCACATGCGCGCGCACGCGCGCGCGAGCGATGTGTGCCCTATTTTGTTACGCGCGAGCATTCTTTTTAGAACGTGTCTCCTAACGGCGGGATTTTCCTGAAAGATATCGCCCACTATATGTCATCAGACCGTACGAGCCAAATAGGAACAGACCGGAACGATCGATCGCGCTCGATCGGCCGAGAGAGAGCTTCAATTTCGAAAGAGATCCCTCACTGACTACCGACACCGAATAGAGGTGGCGCAAGAGCGCGAGCGCGTAAAAAGCGACGCGATTAACGGCGATAACGCGAGCGCCGGACACCGACGACTTTTTTTTTTTTGTTACAGCCGCTTTTTCGACTCACCCACCGCCATTGTTCGCGGAGCCACTCGAGAGCCTCATCCGTCCGCTCCTTCTCTTCGTCCTTTTCCCGCCACGTGTACACGTGTGTGCATGAGTACATGTACGGAACTCGATGCGCGTATGCTTCTCGTCGACCCTCCTCCGTCGATGGCCGGCTCTCTTCGTCCGCTCCCTTCGTCGTCCGTTGCCACCGCGCGCTTTAATTAATTGCTTAGCTTCCCACCCTCTCCACGTAGGAAAGTTAATCCCCTTAGCGATCGGTAAGAACTGATGCGGTGATTATCGAGGCTCCCGCGCCTCTGTTTCCTCGTCCTCCGCTCTGCTGCTCATCTTCCTCTTGCTCATTTTCCACCTCCCCTCCCCTCCCACGTCACTCCGTGCCTGCTCGCAAACTGCCCTCTCGCTGTCGAGAGTCCCAGCGCGCTAAATTGACTCCTTCGGCATTCAATCGGCTCGCCCCTCTCCTCTTCTTCCCGCACGTTTTCGACGCACAGAGACACGTGTATCTCGATCCTATCCACCTGGCGATCCGTACACGTGGATAGCTACATAGAGCCTCCTGTCCCACCTGTCATCGTCCAACAATCACCGTCAACAGCACCACCGCGCGCGGCCTCACACGGCTCGGTGAGTGTCAGAAGTGTCCCTCTTTCCCTCTCTCCTTCCCTCCCTCGCTACCTCTCCGACTCCCGCTCAGATTCATTCGCTCTCTCGCTCACTTTCTCTCTCTTTCTCTCTCTCTCTCTCTCTCTCTCATTCTCTCGCAGATTGTACACAGTTAATCAATTAATGTAATTAATCTCTTTACACCTATTGCACATATGAAATATATTAATACCATTACTTTTTACGTGAGCAAATAAATTGATTATTATATCGCCGGCGAGGGTCACGCGAGCGACCTATCACCCCGTCGACCCTCGCCTCCTCTCGTCCCTTGTCGGCGTATAAACAACGTGTACTTACGTACGTATGTGGTTATGTTATGTGTGTACAAATGCATGGGTAGAGTACCTTTCCTTTTTTACGTGTGCCTACAAGTTTGTGTGTGTGTATACTTTTACGTGGTGTACGTGTAGGTAGGAGTGTGTACATGGATGCGTGTTTTGTGTGTTAGAACACGCGCGTGTCGCGGTGTTCCATGTTGTAGTTAATCTCCGGTGAGAGTTCTTAATTACATCCTGCGTCCCTCCCCAATGCCAAAGGACCCTGTTCGATTTTTTCCTCCGCGAAATAGACCTTATATGTGAAACCTTGTCGTCTTGAACTCTCGTCTCGCGTCCTAACCCAGGGGGATGCCGCCGAGGTGGGATCCTTCTCGTGTTTCATGTTTCCCGCCGCGTCATTTCGCCCTTGTGTTAACACCCTTGTGAAACGTTAGAATGCTCTCGGATGAAACTACGTCGACCAATCGCGACCTGAGCCCATGTCTCGCTTTTCTCGTCAAGATGTACGCCGTTATCGTCTCGTCTCTCGTCCTTCCTTCCTTCCTTCCTTCCTCTTTTCCTCTCACTTCCTCTCTCTCTCTCTCTCTCTCTCTCTCTCTCTCTCTCTCTCTCTCTCTCTCGCTCTCTCTCTTGCCGCTTCCTCGTTCTTTTCTTTCCTCCCCGGAGGTAGTGCCCCATCTCCCACGTTACTTATCCGTTTGTCCGATTTGCGATCTATTTGGCTTTTCGAAACGTTCGGAAAAAACGGGTATATGCGCGCTCGCTCGCTCGCGTATAGAGACGGAGAAGAGGTATCATTTATAAAATAGAGTAGATGGGGAATTCCAATTTAGGAATAATATTGTTAAAAGCGACATCAGATCCAGATTTGTTCGGGCTCTCTGTGACATTCCTCGAATTCGCGTTTGCCTGTTTTTTTTGCGTGTACCGCAATGCCCCGCTAAATCCCGACAAAAAATTTTTCAGATATTACGCTTCGCGCAAGCGGCAAACGTAATTTCTATGAATATACTCGCTCCCTCCTTCTCTCTCTCTCTCTCTCTTTCTCTCTCTCTCTCTCTCTCTCTCTCTCTCTCTCTCTCTCTC
>NW_022639453.1:2679568-2687846 GCF_010583005.1 Odontomachus brunneus
CTCTCTCTCTCTCTCTCTCTCTCTCTCTCTCTCTCTCTTTCTCTCATTCGTTTCGCGTCGACTTCCTTTTTTTCCTCCGTAACTATGCAGTCTGTATCGATCGGTAGTACCTACAGTACAGCCGGAAGAGACGAAATTACTACGCGGTGTCTCCCGGTCGGCGCCGAGATCAAACAGAAAAAGCCAAAGAAGTAACGAACGGTGAACTATGACCAGTAAACTCTGTACCATACTGGAGGGCTTGCACAAATGGACAAAGATGGGACAAGAGAGAAGGAAAAATGTAACTAACTTATTCTTTTTTCTTTATACTGAAAACGTTGGCTATGTTCGAGGACACATCAAACATAAATATATGTTATAGTAAGTTCTGCATTTGATGTTGGTAAAGCTGAGGTTTGCAAAAAGGATTATTCCAATCAAGATCTATTAGATAAAGACAGATATGGCTTTAGCTCTCTGCTTTTCTCTCTGCCTGGTCGTAAAGTATTGGAGTTCTCTCTCTCTCTCTCCCTCCTTCCTCTCTCTCGTTTTTCCAGTATAATATAAAGTGCACTGACTCACGATCAGTCAGATAGGAGATCGTGGAGTAAAAAGAAAGTGATTTCGTATGTGCAGCCTTCAATTTTCAGTGACATATGTATGTTATAGAAATTTTGAGTATTATTAGAATCCATGTGAGATAAAAATGCAGGAAAACAAAGCATATACTACCATCTTCTGTAATCTTAATTAATAAATGTAAAGTAAATGAATTTATAATAAATCTTGAAAAACTACGAAATTCGATGACGTAAATATATTGTGTAATGAAATTATGTTGCACCAAAGCACGAACTTCGAGCCGTGCGCTCGATTGCAGAATCTTTATACGAATAAGACGAGAGTCTGTGTCTGTCTGATTGACGGTCATGTCGCTCCTTTGAGTCTCGTTCCTGATTATTGATAGATATACAATTATTATTGCACATCGCGTACCAACGAGGGTTTCCTGTGTTCAAATTTGCGCACGACTTACTTGCTCGAGCAATTGCGAGCCGTTGTCGTGCGACCAGTTGTTAGTGTCGTGGCACACAGAAAAACCTAAGCAGTAAGACCTAAGCAGTAAGAAAATTACAATCGATTGTTCTTGGACTGTAAGGAGAAGGATCGACTGTGGTTGATAAATTTGCTTACTGCTCAAGTTGTCCTGTGTGTGTTTCCGATCTTATTTTAGTGATAAAAATGTTACACTCACCATGACAACATGTGTAATGATAATCGCAAGATTTCCGATCAGTTCTCTTAGAATGACAGAGTGACGGAAGTCCGGACAAGAGACGAAGAAATTGTTCAATCAGGCCACCGGTGGGGCTCTTGGCTCGCGTGGGCGAGCTGATTTACGGGCCGAGATCACCTTTTGGCACGTTGCAAAGTCTATTGGCAATGTTCGTTCTATTCATCCGTCCTCTGTCGATCCCCGTTCGAGTCCCAAACGCGCTACACACTAAGATCGTTTCCTTGACGAGTCGATTAGATAAATTAGACAGAAACCGCGTGGAAAAATGGCAGTAGTTCTTAAGAAATTTGTTGTTGTGGCTGTTCGATTTGATTATTCCTCTCGCGTCACTTTCGGTTCTTCCTACGCCGAATTTCCGGACACGCGCGTCCACGGCGAAGATGAACACACCCCGGGGTGCGAACCCATCCGCGCAAGCCGTCATTAATTACGACATGAATTATAGGACAAGCCGACGAGCGGATGCTTCGCAAATTATTTTGCCAATCAATTATTCCCGCGGTCATGCCGCGCTCTCGTCAGAGGTACTCGAACGCTGTCCGAGCCACTCGATACGTCGGAATAATCGATCGGCTGAATAATTTGCTTCTATGATTGGCCGCTCGTGTAAATTACTCGAATGATCGCTCTCGCGTCGATAAGGGCGTTGAGCGATATCCGAATCGAGTATCGATCAATATCCGTGGCAGGAGCGCCGATGATTGAATCATCATCGGTGGATCGATGAGTTTTGACGCGCGCGACGATCGCGGGACCGTCTACCCCGACTATGGCCGACTGGGCCTTGTCGACGGATTCCCGAGGACTTGTTCGCGGCGTCTCGCGGCTGCACAAGTGGACCATTTTTAATTCGGCGCGTAGCTCGACTCGAGGTCCGTTGTCGGATCTTCGGCGAGGCGAGAACGCGGAAGTATCAAAGAAGCGTGCGGAGAGGACGCTCGACACGCGTTTGATATACTACTATGTGTGTACAAAGAGACTGTCCCCCCCTCGCCGTATCAACACGAACGCGCGCGTGAGAAATTTGTTCCACATTGTTCGTGTCTACGGGTGTGTATGTGTGTGTGTGTGTGTGTGTATGGGGTATGTATGTGCCGCGCGAAAGATACACGCGCGTGTCCATAGGTGTGTTACATCGATATAAGTATGCCACGTAGATGATACTTGGTGCTGGTACATGTACGTATATGTATCATGCCGAACGTGTGGATGTATAAGTGTGTGAATTGCGTGTATCTCGGTGTTACGCATTTCCTCGCGCTCTGTAAACGTCTTCTTATATAAAACGGCAGTTCGGGCAGTTCGACGTCTCGCCGCACGACTCTAGCCTTACGTATGAAACCAGATTTACAAAAATACAGATGCGCGTGTTTTTCGCGTATTTGGCACTTTTTCACCTCTCTCTCGCCCTACCTCCTTCTCCTTCTCTTCCTCCTTCTCCTCCTCCTTCTCCTCTTCCCTCTCATCATTCTCCTCAGCTTCTCTTGCTCGTCCTGTCTTTCGCTCTTTCTTTCATTCTTTCTCTCCCTCCCATTCTCTCTCTCTCTCTCTCTCTCTCTCTCTCTCTCTCTCTCTCTCTCTCCCTATTTCTTTCTCTCTCTCTTTCTTTCATCCTCTCTTCCATACTCAACCCCTTGTTTTTTCCACATGTATACGACACACGCATACACGACACAACACACGCTCGCTCTACCTCACTATTTCGCTTCCTCGCGCAAGCTCTTACTCTCGTGTACATGCGGTCGCACGCCCTTATCTCCATCCTGAAGGGTGGTCGGATTAGAGTTCAACAGATCCGCCTCTTCGAGGAGGGGAATGTATATCCTACTCCGCGGATTTAACCGTCACCCGCTGGTATCGCATCCTCCTTCTCGTCATCGTGCGTCCATCCACGGAGTAGTTACCCGGGACCACATGTTTTTAGCACCAGCGATCGAGAGAGGGTCTCTTCCACGTCGACGCGAAAATCGGCAGTTTCGATGATGGGCGGCCGCGGTGAACGGCATCGACATCGTCGGCGACAACGACGACAGCGACGACAGCGATGACAGCGACGACAACAATGACAATGACGACAGTGACAGCAACAACGACAACGACAATGTCGGCGACGGGGACGACAGCGGCGTCTCCGACGACGACGACGACGACGACGACGCCGACGACGACGACGGCGACGGCAGCGATGATGACGACGCGAACGATGCCGTCGACGCCGACGACGATGAGCCAACCACAACGGTGGACGCGGCACGAAGCCGCGCGGGATCGTCGACTAGTCTTCCTCGATGGCCATGTTCAACAACATCATCTTCTTCTTGGCGATCTTGCTGTACTTGATGTCAATTGGCTTCGTGGTGTCGTAGAGGCTCGGCGCCTGCAGGATGATCAGCATTGTGCCGATCACGCAGGCCAACGTGAACACCCACAGGAAGATCCGGTCGAGCACCATCCCTACGTACTTCCAGTCCTCCTCGACCTAGAAACAAGCCACAATGGACACGTACATGGTTAGCCGGATTATCTGGGAGTGGATTACCGGCCATATACACCGATCATCCTCTGGATAATGAAACGTGAAAATCCACAGTGAAGCGAAAGAAAGAGAGAGAGAGAGAAAGGGAGACTCCTTCGTGGAAGCCCTGATTTGATTATAGATTTTTGCCCTCCACCTTTCCCTCTCTTTCTCCCTCGCTACCCTCGCGACGAACGGAATCGAGGGGAATGTGCGTCGTATGCGCGCACGATAACGTCCTGTTTGTCGGCCTGGTGGATCTCGTAAAAAGATATGAGAGGGAGAGAACGAGAGAAAAAGGTCTTCTCTCCGTATCGAGCACGCGCCGTGCATGTTTAGTATCAACAACTCGTCACTGGGTGTATCCGTTACTCCTCGCCGCGACCTGTAGCCTCCCATAAGACGGAAAGTCTCGTTCCGTTTCCGCGCGATACGGCCATGAAGGACATTCGCGTCCTCTCGTCGCGCGTTCGCGAGAAACACGAGTGAAACAGATCGATCTATCTCTCTCATCTCTCCCTCCCTCCCTCCCTGTCTGCCTCTTGCGAGAGAGCGGGCGTTACAAGCGTGTGTTGACTTTGCTGGATTCCCACTGCGACGAGAGCAATGTACGGCAGCTAGACGATAAAACAGTCACCCGATACCTTTATGATACTTTCACGAGGACGATGCACTGGGACGCGTTACCCTACGCTGCCACTTCGATCGTTTTTCCCACTCCCCTCACCCCTCTAGTCCGTGTATCCCTTTGTCCTTTTCTGCTGAACTGGTCGTGAGATCCGACGCGCGAGTCCCTTTACCTCGAGGGCTCTTTTACCACGTGATCTCACTTTCCCGGATCAGCGCCCGATTAACTCGATTAACCGGCGATGTGTGAGAAAAGGAAAAGAAGGAATCCCCGAGCAAACCCCCCAATGTATAACGTGGGAAAACGCGGCCGTGCACGGCAACGTCCCCCACGATGCGCTCGTCGTCTCGTTTGCCATGTTTTATCGACGTGAAAGATCTCTTTCGGCCCCGATTATGGGGCTTGATGCGGCGAGATGGTAGCGGCATTATGCGGTTCTACTGAATCGAGCCGAAAACTTGGCTGCAGCAACGGGGATTGGCTCTGTTGTAGCGTCCTCCCTTCTTCCTCGGCCGTTACTGCACACGCGAGCGCATTTGCATACTCATGTGCTGTCGTACGATTACTTTGAAGCGCGTGTACGTCGCGAGACGTGCGTGCGCATGTGTGCGTATCTTATTATATGACGGCGTGTGTATACATATGCGATAAGCACATAATGCGTTCACTATACTATAATAGGTGTATTCGCATGCACTGTTGCGTATACACGGCTCCGCTTAAAATAATCCGCTGATACGGAATTTCGGCTGTAATTACGAATAAATGCGTAAAGAAATCAATTCGGCCAAGCGTTATTTCATCCGAGCGCATGCATATACACACACATAAATGTATGCACGCACACACTCATCGTCCTCTCGCACGCGCCCGTGTGTACTTTGGTATATATTTCGCGCAAAACGGGCGCATTTGGCAGTGAACGGTGCTTTGCCGCAGTGCGTTCCACGACATATACTTTGTACAAATAAGTTATGTACGCGACGTCGACGATCGGTCTTAAACCAAAGCTTCATTGAGCTCGCTTGGCTCGGGCCGCGGCATCCGGATATCCGAGGATCCGCTCTGGCAGACTACGTATCCGGAAATCAAGCCGTATCCGGAATCGCGAGATTTCAATTTATCCGTAGACCAGGAGTAACGCGCGAGCGATGTGTACTCTCTGTATAAATCATACTGCCAGGGCCCCTGTTCCTGAAATAGTTGCATGTACGCATGTGGCGAGCTGCGAATGAGCGCAATGGAAAATCCCTAGAACAGTATTTTTGCAAGTGCAACGTGTGCGCAATTTTTCATTCGCAATGCAACGAATAGGTCGCGTCCTGGGCGTTTCGAGAGAATCGTATACGTTTCACAAATATGTGAAATTTTAAACGTCAATAAACATGACAATTTTTCTTTTTTATTGATCCATAAGTGGATAAGTAGAGATCAAAGCGACCTAGAACCAATTTGGACTGACGCATAAGCAAACATGTGTTTTTGAGAAATATAAAATTAAATATATATATTTTTTAATATAAACTTTCAACTTGTGATGTTTATAAAATTTTAATTTATGTTAAAAAACATTGTAATTTAAACAACTACTTACGAATAAGAATTAAAGATCAAATGTAGGATATACCATTCCAATTGCGTACTTTAAATCTCAAAAACAACACATTATTAAAAAAATATAGTTTTAAAGACCTGAAAAAATCGATTTTTCTTCAATTTATCTGCTGATTTTTTTAGTTTTTTTTATTAAAAAAAATGTTCCCAAAAAAATTTGTAAAAATTTACACGTGTTTTAAATTGAAAATGTAGAGAGTCTATTAGAGCAAGCGTTGGAAGAGAAAGTATACATAAGAATAACAATAAACATGACACAAAGTGAGTGAATAACATAAAGTTTTGATTTTTGGCTTTTCTTCAAACAAGGGTAGTGTGAGTGACATCACACACACACGCACAATAATAAAACATAATAACTATTTATTAATATTATATATTAATATTAGAATATTAATATTTATATAATGAAATATTAATAAATAACTATTATGCGCTTTATTATAAGAAGAGATGCTTTTCGTTATTCCGTCCGAAAAGGTTAATTCACATTGATAAGGATGCAATGTAGGATCAAAAAATAATAAAATTTACTTCAAAATTATAGAATAATTTTTTTATTTATTTAGTGTATTTATGCGTACTTTCTTCTAATGCATGCTCCAATAGTCCTCTACATTTTCAATTTAGATTGTACATTATGAAATTAAGTGAAATTAATATGTTATATATTAATCCTTTCAACTCCGAATAAATTAGCAAGAACAATTTTTTCTCTATTTATTATTATTCCTAGTAATGTAAAGATAATATCTGATCTTTTTCATAATTTTTCAATAAACTATTTTTTGAAAAACTAAAATGCTTCAGAAAAACAACCTTTTGCTTTGCT
Organism: Odontomachus brunneus; assembly: GCF_010583005.1. NCBI lineage: Eukaryota > Metazoa > Arthropoda > Insecta > Hymenoptera > Formicidae > Odontomachus > Odontomachus brunneus. The sequence goes on from NW_022639453.1 coordinate 2,686,437, forward strand.
GCATTATTTTCAGTATAAAGTATATTCTGCATAATAATAATTTTCTACTCTTTATACATCGCAATAATGCACGAGAATATTTTGTATAGTCCACTTTTATGATAAGTAAATGCAATATTAATAAATTGCAATTATTTATAAAATGGTTAGCGTCGAAGTGGAAAGAGACGAGTGCCAACAATTTATTAGTGTTTATTACTACAGCTAAATGATAAGATTAAAATGCCGCTTAAAATCGTAAGAGATAGTATCAACAGTTTACCAACAACTTTTGACAGTTTGGCGGCAAAAAATATCGATTAGTTTGGCGTCTAAATTGATTTGAAATACTGTTGCTTTAGGACAACGATGCGAAAGGATTATGGGATAAAACATATGGGATAAAACAACTTCAAAGAATTACAATTGAATATATTATGATCAAATATATAATTTATAATGTATAATATAATATTAATCAGTGCATAATCTTTTTAAATTCATATTAATAAGAGATAATTAAATGTTTGTTGTATATATTTTTGTGCTATTATATACTACAATTTTACACCAATTATATGACATCACCACATCACTATAGAGAGAATTTCACCTTGTGAAGTATTTATTAAAAAATATGGTACTCTCTTTAAAAACATATTCTAGAATAATATTTTTAAATGTTTTTAGTTTTTATTCTCTTCCTCTCTATAAAATTCTATTTTTCTTCTTATTTACGGTAACATAAAATGCAAAGGAGGCAAAAGACAAATTATGCACAAATAAATAAAAACAAGGTTAGTGTATTCTTCAAATAAAATAATTTCAAATAAAATTGGTCGAATATTCATAATCAACAATAAAAAGCAAAAATTAAAATTTCAACAAAAATAATATTACTTAAATTCCTGGTTACGTTAATATACAATATCACGTTAATATACAATAAAGAATATTGAAAATTAGTCAGTATATATAATTTAAGTAAAAAAACAATCAAATTGTCGGGACAAAATTTATTTTTTACAACAAAACCATTTTGTTCTGAACTTTTTTCAGCGATTTAAAGGACTGGTTTCTTTAACTATAGAACAAAAAGTGTTAAACAATAAGTTGAGGATAAAAAAAATCTAAAATTAAAAAAAAGATCTTTTTCAAGATTATTTCAAAATCAACTTTGTTTTTTAAATAAGAGTGGATAACTTTTATACTAAATCATTTGATAAAATATTAAATTTTACATAAAAGCGATCAAAAATATGCGTAGTTTAAAACTCATAGTTTACGAGATATTTGATAATTATTATTTATAGTGTTTGCATTTTTTGTTTTATACTAGTTATCTAATTATAGTACAGGACAATATTTATATAAAAAAATAATTAATAATATATATATATGTATATATATATATATATATATATATATATA
>NW_022639453.1:2687856-2699153 GCF_010583005.1 Odontomachus brunneus
GAAGCAAAAGTTATTTGCGTTTTTACGTTGAATAAAATACCGTAATAAAAAATATGTATTTCTATTTAAAAAAGCAAAGTTGACCTTGTTCTGACCTTGGCGACGCCATCCTATGTCAAATAACTATTATTGTTGAATGCGCTTTTTTAAGCCTTACAACTTTTGTCTGAAACATTTTTCTCTCCCGTGCTTGGTTTTCGACATATTCGACTGGATGGATTAAAATGGTCCACCCTGTATATATATATATATATATATATATTATTGACTGCAAAAAAGTAATTTTGCGTTAAAAAAGTATGAGAAATATAGAGAAAAATTCATACGTATGAAAATATTTTACTTTAAAAAATCATAAAATATTACACCTTCGTTTTTAGAAAATTTTTCCTTACATGAAATCTAATTGTTTAGAGTAACAAACAGGGCATTTCTATGATCTTCTAACTTTTTAATTATAATTTCTAAAAATAGATTTTTGAAAAGAACTTTATCAATAAAAATAAGACAGTTACATAAATTTTTAAATCAACACGAAAATTCACCTCTTCTTCATTTATCTCTTCTTAAATTTTATTAGTTCTTTTAATTCTTTTATAAAATTGTAATTAAATATCACACTATATTTGTCAGATCAATAAGCTCTGATACTTGTTTGTATAATACTCATACATATTTCAACGTTGCCAAGTGTAACTCAATGCAATGAAAAACGTATACGTTTCCAATTGCGAATATTACGAAGTCATGTTCAAGAGTGTAATATCAGAACCGCACACGCATTTTTACCATTCGCAACAGGCGTATACGTAGTATTGCGCGCAAGTTCAAGAACAGGGAGCCCCAGACATACCCATCGATGATCTCGTTTTGCTCTCGCTTCGTCCTCGGCGGTTTTCCTAAATTTGTATCGCTCGTGCGCAAAAATCGTACGGTTGCAAAACAATGTGACGTGTGAACAGAAGGAAACAGAACCGACGAAACTTACCGTTTGTTTAACTCGATCCCTCCTCGATATTTTCGTAACGTCCGTTATTTCACGTCGACGTCGCCGCGGATTACCGTCTACCGTTGAGACTGACAGAGTTGACGCTTCCTCGATTTTACGAAGGAGATTTCCAAATCTCCCGAGTACACGCGCTCGAGAACGGGGGCGGATCGTAGCTACGTTAGGTGCTATAAAATCCGATATACCGGCAAAGACCGTTCTCGATCCGCCTAAACTGCGAGAATCCGGGTCAAGCTATGTAAATCGAATGCGCGGAGTAATTTAGATGTCGCATAGCCGCATACGAATACGGGGCGACGGCACGGAATTACGATTCGGAAGACGTCGCGTTGCGAGAGACAAAAAGTCACCTCGAGATTTTCGTGGATACGCATCGAGAGATCCCCGCTCTGTATACGCGATAAATAAATTGTTATTCTCCACCAGCGTGTGCCTCAATAGAAATTAATTCCCTCGCAAAATTACAGACGCGCGCGGGCGCGGAAGATATATTTCATTACGTTATACGTGGAATTTTACGTGAAAAGGTTGTTAGGCGCGATACACATGGCATGTTATTGTCATCCACTGGACGTGTGGCGATGCGTTTATTACTATTAGATCTCCGCGCGTACCGCCATTGCAAAATATACAGGGTGTCAATTTTAATTTAGACATTGTAATATCTAGAAAACAATGCATTTTCCAGAAGTGTTTCCAACGAAAGTTATAGAATATCGGGGAAAAAGTAATATCTCTTTGATCTTGAAATGATCTTGGAAAACTATCAAAATCAACTCTAATTTTTTAAACGGAATAATATAGTTTTTGAAACATAGCTAAATTTCTTTGGCCATTCTGTACAAAAGTACTGGAATAAAATAATCGAAAAGTGAATACTTTGTATTCTACATTTTGTTTCGACACTTTTCAGCATAAAATATGAAATATCTTTTAAAATATAGCACTTTTCGATAACCTGAATACTTTTGAATGCAGAATAATGGGTAAAATTAATTATCACAAAAAATATACAAAAACTTTAAACAAAATTCCGTGCATTTTGCAGATTTAGTGATACATTCAGTATGCAGAGATTAGTATCACCGATCGATTTTTCTACTCATTTTACGTACAAAAGTATTCAGATGAGATAGTCAAAAAGTAAATAGTTTACAAGATTATTTCTTGTATTGAAAAATAACAGAATAAAATAAGAAAAATATCTCGCGAAGTATTTACTTTTCGGTGATTTTTTCCAGTACTTTTGTATGCAGATTAATTAAAGGAATTGATTTACGTTTAAAAAACCATGATACTCTTTTAAAAAATTAGAGTTGATCTTGACAGGGGTTTTCAATGTCAAGGTAAAAGAAATATTATCTTTTCCTTCTTGATATCCTACAACTTTTATTGGAAATACTTTTTCTAAAATGCATTGTTTTCGAAACTTAAGTTATATAAATACATTACTTTTGAATTTTAAGTTATACAAATGCATTATTTTCGAAATTTAAGTTATATTACGGTTGTATTACGGTATCTAAATTAAAATGGGACACCCTCTATATCTCGTGATAAAATGCACCACATTTTTCCGCTACGATATTGGACTTTATATGGAAACAATTTTATAATAAAAATTGCTACAGAATTTTGAAACTGACAAGGGAACATGGGCAACCCAAAAATTCAGAAAATTCTAAAACATTGTATACAAGTAGAGTAGTTCATCCACAATATAAAACTTTTTTGATTCTGCTAAGTTTTTATTTAGGGGGGTGAAACCACCTCTCGAAAAAACATGACATTTTGATTTTTAGCGAATATTTTCCAAAATACAAGGCACATGAAGCAATGATTTATGTAAAAGTTGTAGAGTATTTTATACTCTTTGCAACGGTATATTCAGATTTTGCATGAATGAAAACTTTTTGAACTCCTCTTCCTTCCATTCATTACCTTTACTAATTTTTAAGTTCTTATTAGGACAAAAATAAAAAAACATCGAATCCATATATCCGAACGCTAGAAAATTATCGCGATTAAATTTTGGAGAAATCGAGATGATAGCATAGAGCTATAGGCGGCGTGCTATAGGCGTTTTTGGGTTGAGCTGTATTCGATATATGTAAAGCACACGCAAATGTTACTATTGTTATATAAGCAAATTAATCTCTGTTCACTTTTATATTTCATGTAATACATTGCATATGATGTCATTAGAATTAAGTTCTTATCATCTTGCGGTATAAGAAAATATGTACAAGAAGCAGTTATCGAGTACAGCTCAATCTAAAAACACCTATTTATAGCACGCCACCTATAGTTTCATGTTATCATCTCGATTTCTCCAAAATTTAATCGCAATAATTTTCTAGCGTTCAGATATATGAATTCGATGTTTTTTTATTTTTGTCCTAATAAGAACTTAAAAATTTGTAAAGGTAATGAGTGAAGGGAGGAGGAGTTCAAAAAGTTTTCATTCTTGCAAAATCTGAATACAACGTTGCAAAGAATATAAAATACTCTACAACTTTTACATAAATCATTGTTTCATGTGCTTTGTATTTTGGAAAATATTCGCTAAAAATCAAAATGTCATGTTTTTTCGAAGGTTTCATCCCCCTAAATAAAAATTTAGCAGAAACAAAAAATAGTTTTATGTTACGGATAAACTACTCTACTTGCACAGAATGTTTCAGAATTTTTTGAATTTTCGGGTTGCCTCTGTTTCCTTGTGAGAAAAATATATTAGTTAGGTGTCAGTTTCACACTTCTCCACTGTCGCGGGACTCCTAACTAAGAAAAGTATATTGACATTGTCCTTTAAGACTCATAGGTACTCGTATCGTACATCTCTTTTTAATAATGTGCTAAAGAAATACATGCTAAAAATTCTTGTGAAATATATTGGAATAAAGAGAAAGGTTATCCGTTAACAACATTCCTATACAACACAACGTTTAAAATCGGGACATAAGATGTCTTAAAGACATCTTAGGGACGTCTTGTATTCCGATGTCAGAGAGACATCTTATGTCCCGATTTTAGATGTTGTGTTGTGTGATTACAATCGATCGAGTAAATCTATGAAATAATCCAAACACTTTCCTTTTACTGTAACAATCAATAACTTGCTGTTAATTATCATGACATACAATACATCTTTTTAACTTCTCTCTTCGCATGATTCTATCACATTTATTTACGGTAAATTATTGATTGTTAGAGCAAAATGGAAGGATCATGTTATAGATTTGTTCTATCGATTTACACACACAAGATCAGCTCTAATTTTTCAAAAGTAATGTATTTATATAACTTAAGTTTCGAAAACAATGCATTTTAGAAAAAATATTTCCAATAAAAGTTGTAGGATATCGAGAGGGAAAAGATAATATTTCTTTTACCTTGACATTGAAAACCGCTGTCAAAATCAACTCTAATTTTTTTAAGTGGAATCATGGTTTTTTAAACGTAAATCAATTCCTCTAATCAATCTACATACAAAAATACTGGGATAAAATCATCGAAAAGTAAATACTTCGCGAGATATTTTATTCTGTTACTTTTCAATACAAGAAATAATCTTGTAAACTATTCACTTTTTGACTATCTCATTTGAATACTTTTGTACGTAAAACGATGGAGATTGCAAACATATTGAGATAAAAAGATAGATTGCTTTATAGATATACCTTTTTATCTCAATGCATTTTGCAAAAATTTTTAGTATGCGTTTCCTCGCTTCTGACGTCATTAAAAACAAATGGATGATACGAATACCCAGGAGTCTTAACATGTTCGCTATGCGTGACGCACTGATCTCTCACGAGAGACAACGTCACGTAGTACGAGGCGTGTCTGGAAACTAAAAACACATCGCATCTAGGCCATATCATATAGAAAAATTTGTTATGCCGGTAGTGGTTGACTTTGACCTTGACCATTTCGCTTCTGTTTGATAGTACGAAAGCAGGTTTTGCTCAAATTGGTAGTGAGTAACGAGTGTTTGGAATAGCGGCGCCTATCTAAAATCCCATCAAATGAGAAATTCATTTCATACTACGTTTTCTGTGTTTGTATGTATGAAAAGGTAACCACTCGGCGGAAATGCACAGACAAATTACTGCTGATTATGGTGCTTGTTTGCTTCTGCTTTCTGAATAATGCACGATACTACCCCGTGTGACTGCACTGTTGAACATTTTCAAGTAGGATGTTCTTGGATCATCCGCCACATAGTCTGGACCTCACGTCCAGTGATTTTCATTTGTTTCTTCATCTAAAGAGATATCTTGCTCGGAAAGAGTTCGACGATGATGATAAAGTGAAAGAAGGGATCAGGACGTGGTTCAAAAGATTGGCAGAAGACTCTATGACTCGGATATACAGAAATTGGTTCCTAGATTTAATACATTTTTGGACGAAGACTATGTCCAAACTAAAGATATAAAGAAAAATAAAGATATTTATATATACATAATATATACATTTGCACACACACAGTAAAAGTTTTGAAAACAAATATTTTTTTTACATTTTTAAAGCCTTTGTATCTTTAGTTTCCGGATGCGTCTCATATGAATAACATCGATAACACTGGCCAATAGATTATTCATATGGAGTTCTTTTTATGTGATTTTTATATATTTTTATCGTTGAATCCAAAAATATATAAACTCGCGGTTTCCTCATTATGCACAATTTTTTATGATAATCATACTTATATTTAATATAATATAATATTGTGCAGGATATTTAGGAATGTTTCCTTAGAGAGATTCCTTCTGAGCTGATTTGAAATTAGTAGAAATAAATAGTATTTACCCCCTTCTAGAGTAACAAAAATTTTGACATCAACCTTAAGAATTTTTGGGAGACAAGCTTCTTTTTCGAAATTTTTTTATTTTTTTAAAAGAGGTTTAAAAAGAGACTTTTCTATTTTTGAAGTTTTTTGAAATTGTTTGAAATTTTCAAATTAGGACGGGTTCTTTGTAAAACTTGCGAGAAGATTCATGGAATTTTGCGCACACAGTTAATAATTTTAATAACAGGGATTTTCGGGGGAGGAACTTTTTGAAAAAGAAAACAGTCTTTCTTTAAAATTATATACTAAACAACTATTTTTGTCGTAAGAAACTTTTGAGATAAAACTCCAATTAGTCCTTTTTTTATGGCCGGGGAATAAACTTCTCTCCTTCATGAAAAATGTAAATCTGTTTAACACATTGTTTTAAAATATTTGTAATTCGTTTTCAAAATCTCCGTTTTTAATTTTACTGACTGAAAAGATTTAATTTTTTATAACTCGGAAATTTCAAAAAATGTCAAAAAATCACAAGAATATATATATATATATATATATATATATATATATATATAATAGTTTTACAAAATTTTTATTATTATATAAATTTTATTATTATATAAAAAATAGAGAATAAACTGTGACGGTTTTTCAAATAAACTACAGTAGCGAACGTGTTAATCTATTATCTTTTCATTTCATATATGCTATTTATATTTTAGAAACTAAAGTCTACTATTAATTAATTATGTTTCTTAGTTAAATTTAGTATGTTCCTCACATCAACTTTTTACTGTCAGTTTATTCCTGACCTATAAAAAAGATATAATAAAATTGAATAAAATTTATAAAAGAAAGAAAACATATTAACATTAAAAAGAGTTGATAAAAAAAGGTTATAATATTCTTTCCATGTACCATCATCGTGAGACTGCTTTCAAGCAGTGCTGATTCGAATTGAGCTTTATCGGAACAGCTCAAAGCGAAAATGATTCACCGTGAACCATAAGCGAGTCGATACAGTCAAGAAAGCAAAAGAAGGAGCAAAAGCGAAAGGAGAAGAATGAACAACAACAAGCAACAATGGACAACAATATGCAATAACAATGTTGTACTCACACTCTCGAATTTGTCCTTGTTCTTGGCGTGCTGGGCGATGAAGCGGGCGTCGTCGATGGTCTTCTCGATCTCGCGTACCAATGGTTTCTCGAACGTAGGGCTGACGTCCTCATGAGGATAGCCAGGACTAGCCGGGCCGAAGAGGTCGTCGTCCGCCCCGGGCAATGGCAGCGAGGGTAGTGGCTCCCTGAAGCAGGGCCCGACGGTGCCGACGGCGCCGCGGTCATGCCTGGTCGGCGGCGGTGGCGGCGGCAGGCCGTGCGGCGGCGGCGGCGGCAGGCCGTGCGGCGGCACCTCGTACTCCCCGCTGAACCGCTTGCCGTAGTACGGATCGTACTTATCAGTCTCTTGTACATGGAACACATCGGTAAGGATGCCCTCGGGTGGCTTGCCGTTCGCCGTCTCGATATCGTCCTCGTCGTCGTCCTCGTCGTCGTCGACGCCGTCGTTATCGATCTCGCCGCCGTTGCTGATGCCGGTGGCGTCCCTGCCGTTCTCCTCCTCATCGTCGTCGTCGTCCTTCTTCGGTCGTTGGATTAGGAGGAACCGCGGCAGCACCTGGATGAATACCACCCGCACCCACCTGGCCATACGGTGGGTGACGGGCGAGCGGAAGTTCACGTTCAGCACGGCGATCGTGACGACTACCGACAGCGTCACCAGTACCATCGTGAAGAGCAGGTACTTGCCCAACAGCGGCACCGTCAGCGACGTGGGCGGTATTATCTCGGCCAACAGCAGAAAGAACACCGTCAACGAGAGGAGTATCGAGATCGACAGGGAGACCTTCTCGCCGCTGTCGCTTGGCAGGTAGAACACCAGCACCGACAGAAAGGATATGCCCACGCACGGTATTATCAGGTTCACCGTGTAGAAGAGGGTCTTGCGGCGTAGGGTGATGTTGAACACGATGTCGGGGTAGGGCTCCTCGCAGCATATGTAGTACGCCTCGTTTCTCGTGGCAGGCACTTTTATTATATCCCACTCGACGGAGATATAATAGTCGGTCAGGTCGATCCCAACTTCGATCTCATTCGAGTCCTCGGTCTGGGCGAGATGCCGCAGGTCGACCTGGAATGCACACAGCAACGAGACCGTCGTTAGTTACGAGCATCCGATGGGAACCAAAGAATAACGAAGTTTTCATCCCCCCGTTTTCGCGATCTGAAAGGTGCATTCGTGAGTTCTGTCAATGGAATTGCAATGAACTGTCTTTCCTGCTCTTGTCAGATAACTCAACCGACTAATCACGATATTCGATAGGAGAAATCGGAGCTGATTCACATAAAGGGTAGGTCGTTTATATATATATCGTATATGAGAGAAATGATGAAATTGTAAAATGTTATTTTAGATTATTCTTCTTTGAAAGAATTTCATTAAAATCAGAAAAATATTTTGATTAAGAGAATAAAATTTTGATTCAAAAGTTGTTGAGTAAATTCTTGAGTGTCTCGCAATTTCTTGTTAATATTTTTAATTATAAATGAACAAACTTTTTAGGGTTTTTTTATTAGTTGGAATAAAGTTTTCTGCAGCTGTATGATATTATTGTTTTGCGTAATTTTCATACATGAAAATATTGAAATGGAACAAATAAGTAGATTAAGTATGTTCGCCGACTATACGAGATTAGCTATATAATTTTTGGTTTTGAGATAAATAAATAACTTAGCGCAATGTTAAAAATATCAGATCGATATGATGGAATAAAATGGATATGATATCTTAATTTTAAAGAATGAAATAATGTAAGTGAAAAAATAAAAGTCATTATGTCTTCTATCGAAAATGTATTTTTTCCGAAAGCAATAATAATCTTTATATATATTACAAAAGTCTTAAACGATAAAATGTTTCTCAAAATAACACAATTATATTTTATAAGATGTCAATCTATCCTCAACTGTGCTTGCAAGCTTACCTTGATACTCTCTTAAAGTGAATCAGTGAAAATGTTTTTGACTAAATCGATAAAAATAACATTTTACAGAGAAAAAAGGACGAGTATTTCATTGAAAATCAATGAATATTCACTGATTTTTAGTAGAAACACTCCCATTTTATTTTATCGTCTGTCTTACTGATTTTGCCGACTGGAAATAAAATATCACTGCAAAATGTGTAGTGTACAAATTCGTTATACGTTGTACGTAAATTCAGTTTGTGTTCAGTTTGCGGCGATGGAATCAACGTCTTCCATACATTTTGCGTACGGTAACATATAATTCGACACTTGTATTTGGATTAATAACGGGAACAGTTACTCTTAATTGATTTTTTTAAATGAAATTTTGTTGATTGCAGTGCTATATTTATAACTGAACTACCAATTATATGTATAATATTTCAATTAAAATATACTGATTATATTATACTGATTAAAATATACTGATTATAGAGAATACCAGAATAGCTTTGCTGTAATAGCGCATATTCGTATATTCGTTATTACAGAAAAAAGAACAGTCTATGAAATTGTACCTAGAATACATGGAGGAAGATTGTCTCTATCTTCTTTGTACAAGATGTTACATTAACATATAAATAAGAATACGGACTTAGCACAGATTGGATCGTTTGTAAAATAATTTATATACACTTTCTCACATTTTATATTGGAAAAAATGAATGCAAACCGATTTTCCTACGAGTATAACATCAAATCTAGACTGTGTCCGAGCAAACGCGTCTGCCAACGAAGTGGATAGCAACTTTTTGTATCCATCATATGACTTATCATACATATGTGTTGATACAACACTTTACACAATCAATAACAAATGTCATTTGTCTGGAAAGTTTTAATCTTTCGAGTACAATTATATTCTTTAGACATACAGTACAATTTGGATCTGTCAGATCCTGGTTGTAACTTTGAACCACGTATAACTTCGTTGAAAATCAATATCTTTGAACACATATTTTTTCCAGAGATTTAGAAAGTTCTCAGCTATAAGATAGTAGCGCAATAAAATCGAAATCTGCAAACAGATTTGCGTTATTTTGAAAGTCCCGAACTCTTACGCGAGTTGAACCCTCGAATATTCGTTCGGGTTTCACATACTCAACATTGTACACGGCGGGTTAATACCAAAAGATTTGTGAATATGCTCCAATCTCCTCTGCGTATATTCGCGATATCTAGTTTTATAGGTACTCGAGGAACCGTTCTTTCGATATAACAACGGTATCGATCTCAAGCCTCGCGGTAATCTGACTGCTAACCATTTTCCGAACGAATCCTACAATTTCCGAAACTGTACAGCGTCGAGACCGAACTTCCCCGCTTAATCCAAAACTGCATCTCGGTTAAGTCCCGAATTGTTATTCCACTTAGCGGTATCCGACGCTCAACTGGCCGGCGTTTGATGCGCCGGGAGATAAATCAGCAAACACGGCTGGTACTTAGAGTACCCGAAGATTATTATCTTAGCGCGCTGTCTAATTGGGACTTTGGATAATCAGCGTCACGGTGGGAGCTTTCAAAGCGATGGTATGTGTGTGTGTGTGTGAGTGTGTGATGGTGTATACGATTACATAAGCGTACATGGTCCTTACATATGTAAGCGTACTGATGCATATCTTATCGCAGAATTAATGATATGTGCATTAACGTGCAGCTGCAGTTTGCACGAATCTCGCACGCGCGCAAGAATTCCTTTGGCCGCGTTCACAGGATACAACGATTGAGAAATTGGATTTTGGACCATAGACGTGATTGGTGCATCTAAAAGTATACATTGATCATAGATAACTCCTATTGAACGTTCACGCGAACACGACGTTTGAGAAAAGAGACGTGACAGCGGAAAATAAATCGCCGCGAGAGAAACGGCAGGATACACGTTAAACGGGCTGCAACTTCGAAATGATATCTCTCGAAGAGTACAGCTTTTCGCTAGCGACTTGCATTGTTTCAACGTCTCACGCAGACAGCCGGCATGCACGGCACACGAGAGGATATTTTCGCGCCGTTCGAGCCGGAAAAAGAAGAAGAGGACACCTCGCAGGCCGGAATCGTCATTGCGGTTTAAGCCGGCGTGTCTGGAAATTTATGGACCGCGCGACTCCCACTCGAAGACATTTCTGATTTAGTCTCTCGCGATAAATAACACCTCGTGGCCCGCACGTTGGATTTCAGGGTGTTCTCTACAGTCGAGAGGAAAGAACGCGACGCTTGGGACACTCGGCGTATGGTTTGGCGAGGGCCTGTCCCGATCTACTGCAAACACGACACCGCCCAAATCCATTTTATTCTTCGTCACAGTCGATTTTACGCAATTGTTTAAAAAGAAAAAAAAGAAATCGAGAAACAGAGGGGGAGAGAGAGAGAGAGAGAGAGAGAGAGAGAGAGAGAGAGAGAGAGAGAGAGAG
>NW_022639453.1:2699290-2704169 GCF_010583005.1 Odontomachus brunneus
GAGAGAGAGAGAGAGAGAGAGAGAGAGAGAGAGAGAGAGAGAGAGAGAAGGGAGGGGAGAGAGAAAGAGGAATAGAGCGAAAGGAAGAAGAGTGGAATGAGCAAACGGAAGAAATTGGATACCTCTAATGGCTGCTTGGGATAGATTCTGACTATCTCAAAGCTGGCGGACCACGGAATCGGAATAAAGTCTGGAGAGCCAAATCGCGGCCATTGGAGTTCCGACGGTCGCCGGCTGATCCTCTCCGGGCCACTTCTTAGATCTGTCGATAATTCGGCGTCGGTGAGCGATCGTTGCTCCTTCGCCGTGTCTCTCTTTTCGTGGATTTTCTCGCCGCTTCGCTTCTCTCTACGGCTCGTTTCCTCTCTTCCTCTCGCTTCGTTTCTTTTGCATTCTAATTTCACGTGGAATTTTCTTATTTCCGTCGCCGGGATCCCGACGAACCGATTGAAATTTTCATCGGCCGTCTTTCGTTATTAGATGTCCAAATGCGAGCTTAGATTTGGAATCTCGTCGGGTCGAGCACGACGCCATTCTCGCGCTGGGAAACACTCGCGACTCCGCCAGACACGCGGACGGGAAAATTGAAATCGAAGCTGGGAAACGGAAGTTATCCGCCGCACAGGTGGATACAAGGTTGATATGGCAGTCGTGTTTTTTTCAAGTGTCTACTGGACTCTCCCCCTCCCTCCTTCCCTCTCTCCCTCTGTTTGCCTGTCTGTGTGTCGAAATGGCTTACTCGCCCGCAGACGCGGAATTTATATCCGCAAGCCGCTGTACAGCGGTAAAACTCACAGACAGGCGGATTTGTCAGTGACGGATATATCCATCGCGCGAGTCGGGCTTAGCCATCAAACTGAGCGCGAAAGAAAATGGACGTGCGAGTTTGAATCGGCGATTCCTGACGTTTCATCGACATCAGCAGCAACGCTGCTGGCACGTTCTCGAAATTGCAAGAGAAGTTCCATCCGCGAGGATGTGGTTCACGAGATACGATAATGGAAATACGAAAATATATAATTTCCCTCTACTATATACACGAAGACACAAATTTAATTTAACGCAAATGTAAATTGCGTAATATTATTTAAATTGGACCTTTTCTTTGCTACTACGTATCTCCCGCGTGTGAGTGAGAATGTGTATGGTATATATTTCATACGGGGAGCATTTTTATGGTCGAAACAAACGAAGGTTTTACAAAGCTCTTCCCGCGGATATCTGCACCAATATTCATATTATCTCGTTTGGGTTCGCAATATGTGCGCGATAAATTAACATAGGATGTCCGGCATAAATCTCATACCCTGCGCTACATAAGGAAGAATTACAAATTTCGAGGCTGCTTATATCGCATATAAAAATCTTCGCAAAATATTTTTATAGGCGAAAAAGGGTAGCGAGCGGACGATTCAGAGCCACGATCCTCGCTGTTTCCCGGCCCATCCGTCGATATCGTATCACGATGGGAAAAGGGACTGGATAAATATTTGAGGCCACACGCTTACGATAGCTTTACGCGATATTTGTCTGTACTAATTGATTAACTGGGAAGGGGTGTCGCTTACCGTGTAACCGTCATAAGTCCACGAACCAAATTTCATAACGCATGTCTGCTGGTCGAAGGGGAAGTACTCCACGTCGATCTCGCAAAATGATTTATAGATCGCCGGTGGCTTCCAAACGACTTTCCCGGTGTGGTGCAAGATGGCTTTGGTCATGATGGTCACCTCGTAATTCCCATCGGCACTGAAAGCAGAATTAACATTTCCTCTCAGATATTTCGTCGTTTGAAAATCGTTCGAGGGATGAGCATTGAAACGTCAGCGTCGAGACGTTGCCTCGGATATCTGGGAATGCATTCCGACGTGGATTTATAGGATATACGACTCCTGCGAATTTATCGATTTATTTATCGGGAGCGATATAATGCGTTCGTAAAACTACACGAGTTACACTACTGTACGTGTGTGTGTATGCGGAAAGTTAAAAGCTTCCTGCCATACGTAAAGCCAATGGAAATGGCACCGATCGATTTTCCGAATAAAGCGAGGCGACGCTTCAAATGTTACTGTGTGAAAATTTGACAAAGCGATCACGCTTCGGTGCGTATATTGAACGCGGAACAGCTGTTACCATCTACCACCGCAACCATCTTTCTTCTATAAATCCCTTTAGAAATTGACTCTCCCCCCTCTCTTTCTCTCTCTGAATTCACACCGATAAATGTCTACTTACGGAAATCTGTTTAAATTTTCACGTCACCAGTTTATATTTTCACGCGAAAAAAAAACACCTTTAATTGGATTAACGTGACATGTTTGGTTAAACAAGATTTAGTTGAACTGAGAAGCGAATTTCTGAATTTTTATTATAATGAAGCATTCGGGTAAAACCAACCAGAACAATTAGGTCAGGAATTTGATTACTTCTGATCCAGTTATAACATCTAAGTGTCTGTTTATTGTGATTAGACAGCATGATTAGATAAACGTGACAAGTTTGGTCAACTACTGTTGGCTGAACTAAACAGTGTTCCTGATTATTATAATTACATATTCTATTAGTATTCTAGTATGTACTGTTATAACACAGGTAGACAATATATAACACAGGTAGACAATATATAACAGATCTATCAATTAATGAAGTGACGTAGCGCGTCACAGATAGACAACTCAATCCGGAAGTCTGGGTTTGAA
This sequence comes from Odontomachus brunneus, assembly GCF_010583005.1. Lineage (NCBI taxonomy): Eukaryota > Metazoa > Arthropoda > Insecta > Hymenoptera > Formicidae > Odontomachus > Odontomachus brunneus. Next base: position 2,701,993 of record NW_022639453.1, read on the forward strand.
TTCCATCAGGATAAGAGGTGAGTTATCCAAATATAACATCAAATCAATTAAATTTAAAGCAAAATAATCACACACTAATACGTTAAGAAATAATTTTCAATTAAAAAGGTAATAAAATTTCTAGTAAGAAATGTAAATATAATTTAATTTAAAAAAAATGTAAATAAAATATAATTTTGTTTAATTAAAGTAACCAAACTTGTAACCTAATTTGTTTACCTTAATCAACAATATGGTTCGTTCATATTACATCAAACAATATGGTCGATATATGAATTCTGATTCATTCAATCGAATTTTTCTTTCATGTGTATCGGTTTATTTATATGTGTAGAAGAATAACAATTCTGTGTATTGTTTATGTTATTTTTATGTAAACCAACGGAAAATAAAAGCCAAGTTGCAGGTCTAGTTTGTATATATATACATTAAACTATATATTCATTATACACTTAATCGACACCTGTTTATAGAATTTATTGTAAATACATGGTGTACTGTCCAATATTTCAGGAGTTGATATTTGAAGTTATTTTATAGAGAGTTTATATGAATCATTTTAGCCATTTTATGAAATTTTAATCATTTTATAAAAAGTTTACATGAACATGTGGTTTTAAAAGCTTCGTTTCAGAAATACAGAGTGTTAATCTTTTATTGAATAAAGTCTGTTGAATATATTTTGTTGAAAAAGAGAAAATAATTACATTTAATAATTTATAATTTATATTATTCATACAAGTTTTAGAAGCATAACGATACCACAAATATGTTATGCAAACCAATTATGAAATACGTAAAAAATTATGAAATACGTAAAAATATAGAAAAATTGCGAAGAAACGGGTCTCTTTTATACTTTTTATACTTTTTATAGGCTAAAACTGAGCAATGGCATATAATATGCTTACTATCTTCTTTACTGTGTCTACATAAGTGACTGCTCTCCTCCATCTTCATGTTGCACAAGTAAGCTCTTAAAGCCACATACTATGTTAAGAGACTAATTGAAATTCTGAGCCTTATCCTGTTTATTGACAGAGATTCTCTCGTTCTATTAGATGACGAATGTTCTATTAAAAGCTTAGACTAATGACAGTTCCTGCAGGCCTCTAACAAAATACCGTCCTATTCGTCTCCTAATAAACATTTTTCCCATGGCAAAGAGGCCGATGATTTGCCCATTGGGACCATTTATTTGATCCTTCCCCTGCAAGATCATCCGCCACCTCATTGTCATGTTTGTCTTGGTGTTTACCCACATCCAATAACTTTATTGAATCTACTCAATTTTTCAAACGTAGTCATATAGTTCCATAATAATGATTTCGTGCATAATGTTAAAAATTCTACAAATGTAACGTTTTTTTCTTAAAATCTCTAGACGAAAAGAAGTTTCTTCTTCAAATTCGCGTCAGTAAATAAGAAATGTATTACATATCTTCATTTTTTATTTGTAGTATAAGAAACCAATGGCGTAAAAACGGGATTTAAATGTTATATTACTGCCCTGAACTTATATAATAATAGACGAAATCAAATTTTTTGCAGGTTTTTAATATTTTATTAATTATAAATTTTATTAATATTATTTTATTAATTATAAAAAAGTACTGTAGTGTAGATTTCGATAAATCCATTAGTTTTGGAGGTATTTGCGTTTCAATATTTTAATGATTTTGTAAATGCAGAATGTGCAATTTATATCAAATTTTATTTGTTGTCTCCAATTAAGTACATGTCATTCAATTGTGATACGACACTGAGAAAAATTTTCTTTCCTTTATTAGTTCCTTTATTAGTTTATTGTATTTAAGAATTTTTAAGTATTTTATAGAATTTTTAACATCCTATATCTATGAAACAAGATCTTTGTGATCACATGTTCACACGAACTTTTCTTCATAAAACGACTAAGAATCAACTCCTGAATTATGAGACAATACTTAAAGGGAGAGTCAGATTGCTCGAAAATCGTGTTTGTTTTTTCACAATTTTTTATGACAAACTGAATGAATATGCGAAAGTGTTATTTTGACGTGTATTTATTAGGACCTTAACTTAGTTTCCGCCCAAAAAATACTGAGAAAAAGCATTTATTGTAATAAATTTATTTAAATTATTTCAATGAAAGTATTTTCCATCACTTTCTACAACTTTTTGCCATCTTTCTGGCA
>NW_022639453.1:2704179-2718546 GCF_010583005.1 Odontomachus brunneus
CATATAAAGAGAAAAAAATATAATTTTGATCAAATATTTAATATAAGTGTATAGTTAACATGCAGTTAAAATATATTTCGTTTTTCTTTTCAAGGTCGTCATTTTGCAGCAATATCTTGACTCTCGGTGGTTCAATTAAGCTGAATTTTAGGTAGAACATTTCTGTAAGCTTGTCGTTATCGTGTGAACCATTTACAAACTCGTTTAAATATTTAATTTTGAAATATTAATATTTTTACTATAAAAGAACTGAAAATTTAATAATATTTTATTAAGATATTTGCAATTTTGTTAACTTTTACTCAATTTCTATTATAGTATATTTTGCCACTTCTATTTTCAATTCATTTCTCAATTTCTATTATAGTATATTTTTCTATTATAGCAATTTTTTTAACTTTTACTTAATTTTTATTATAGTATATTTGTCATAAAAAATTATGAAAGAATAAGCATGATTTTTATACAATCTGATCCTCCATTCCCCTTAATAAAAACTATATATTCGCAAATCATATCTGTAATTTGGTTCTTATACTGTGCATTGGTTTACATAACTTTGATTTTCTAATCAAGGAGTCTTGCAATCATTTAATTGAAATTAACTTTCTTATCGTACGCTAAAAGAGCACGAGGTCACATTGAGCTGTCCATCATCGAGGTGCGGATCACCGCGAGCGGAACGCCGCTGGTTGAATATCGGCTGGTAGAATTTCGCACGGGATTAGCGCGACACGTAACGCGAACTCGCCGAGCGCGATAAGAAAATCCGCGGCGAATAAACGACGTATACAGGTGAGAGCGAGAGCGTGCGCGCTATACCATGTACGTCCGCGATATTGTACGCGCGGGGCTAAGAAAATACAGCCGGCGAAATAAACTCCGCGAGATAATGCGCTCGGATTTCTAATATAATACGAGCGGTGCGTTCACGCCACCACGGCTGCACTGTCACAGCTGTCGCTGCTGCAACCGCACTTGTTGCACTATTTTCTCGAGGCGCTCAGCCAGTCGGCCAGTCGGCACGGCCGCGGCGACGGTTATTACTAAATTTTGCCCTGCCATGTCGATTCATTTCACGCCGGTTTCGCGCCAATTCGTGAATCTTTCATCCAGCAGCTCGTCCCACACAGATCCACGGACGGATATACACGTGCACGTGACGATATTATTCCCGCGACCAGCGGCAATATCTCAGCGCCGTGAGACGGGACGCCGAGAGAGAGACACGTTCTTTCACATAAATTATCTATCGGCGAAATAATTCATGGCCCTGGAGATGTTGCAGTATACGTAACATCGCGAGCACGTATATACATGTGTACACGTCTATAAAGTATGTACGGGGTAACCTTTCTTACCCACAAATACGCGAGAGACGAAGCTGAGAAAACGGTTACCGGCGCACTCGACGTCGTTGAGATCGATAGTCACGAGATTACTTAACACTTTCAATGCTTTCCACGAAAATGTTCGTAGCATACGTCACACGAGCAATATTGAAAGTGTTAATATCTCGCATTAGCTCCCAGGTTGCTATTCATAGTCCGATTTTATATTTAAGATCGTCTTAAGGTCATCTTCACATGCTCCGTACAGCTTCTTAGGTGAACTTAAGAGATAATATAGAATATAGAAGAGGAATTTATTAACTTGTCTATGCAACCTATCACGTTAGTGACGTGCGAAGTATAAGTAGCAATATATTTTAAATAGAATAAGCAAGGCGAATACATTTATGTATATATAGATATATGATGAATCCTATTAATTTAGTCCTATTAATCTACATTTAATATTTAATTATTTATAGATTAAATATCCACTTATACATAGAAATATATTTACTATATTTCTCAAATAGGTTATGTCTCTTGTGAGTGCGACGAATATTGCAGTATTTATCTTTCAATTGTACCTTTTCAGTAGTGCGATTCTGTAACTCGTTATTGCAGTTAACGATAACGAGACTGTCGTTATCGCACTACAGGAGCTGAAAGATAACGAGCATAGACTGAGAGAAATTATCAAATAAAAAATTAACAAACAGATATTTCCAATCAAAATACCGATGAATTTTTGTATCCGGTCAGGAAACATTCGATGAGAAATATCGGTTCATAATTTTTTGATCGGTTTATCTGATGAAATGCCATTATGATCAGATAAAATTTAATCGGATATCCTAATCGGATATAAAAATTGATCAGAATTGGATCGGAAATATTCGTTTGTTTTAATTCTTTATCAGATAATTTCTCTCAATGTAATGCTTTCATCGTTATCGATGTTTTATGATTATGTTACCACTAATAATGTCACGATTACGCGTAACATGCGAACGGATAATCGCAATTATAAACGCAAATAAAATATCAAGCTATCCATGTGTTACAGCTGCTTGATATTATTGCAGTTGGGTCGAAGATTTTTAGTAATTCTCGATTAGGATGTACATATGGCTAGGGAATGACTAGACATATGTGGAATTCTGTGTAACTCGTGGATGGAAAGATTCCCAGACAACATAATGTCTAAAATCGGGACATAAGACGTCTTAAAGATAATCTTTAAGACGCCTTAAAAGCATTTATACATAAATCGTCTGAAAGACATTTTAAAAATGATCTTTAAGACATCTATTGTCCCGATTTTAGACATTATGTTATCTAGGTTGTTTGTAATTTTTTGGATATATTCGTGAACTCACCCATATGTTGTCTAATGAGAACATCTCCCATTAGAAAAGGAATTTTCCTATTGGACAAATCGTCATGGATGTCCGAACATTCTTTAGATCGAAAGTTACACGATTTTCGGTCTTATGCGTATGCAAATAAGATTAAAACTGGTGTAATCAAAGCTTATTATAACCTTATCAATATGACTAGAGTTACCTTCGCGATTTTCAATCTCAAGCATTATGTGTGAGATCGAAAATCGTGTAACTCTCGATCTAGTAAATATTAAGGTATCTATAACACCAATACATAACATTGCGAGCACGTATATACATATATGTTTATAAAGTATGTGCGGGGTAACCTTTCTTATCCATAAATATGCGAAAGATGAAGCTGAAAAAAACGGTTACCTGCGCACTCAACGTCGTTGAAATCGATAATCTCGCGAGATTACTTAATACTTTCAATACTTTCTACACTGAGAGAAATTATTCAATAAGAGATTAAAACAAATGAATATTTCCAATCAGAATACCAGTTTTTGTATCCGATAAGGAAATATCCAATAAGAAATAACGATTTATAATTTTTTATCTGATGAAATCACGATCGGAAGTATTCAATTAAATTTAATCGGGTATCCTAATTGTGTATAAAAATTCATCGGTATTTTGATCGGAAATATCCGTTTGTTAATTTTTTATCCAATAATTTCTTTCAGTATACAAAAATATTTATAGTATATGTCATACAGGTAGCATTAAAATGCTAATATCTTTCCGATTACCGATCGGCATGGGATTGCATTGGTACCTTACCATTCTTTACTAGATCGATAGTCATTAAAATTTTTTTACGAGCCGAATTCTCGTATCTAGAGAGTTGCGTGTTTCTCATGACTATTAATTAATTTAGAAAACGAAAAATTGTTCAAAGCAAAAGTAGTATTTGGACAGTTTGATATTTCTGTAAAAAATATGCGTTAGTAAAAAAGATTATCCGTTTACATGTAATTCGCGTAATTAGTAGAAGAAGGGTAAATGTATAATAATTAATAATAATAAGACATTAACATGTATAAAATTTAATATATATTGAATAATTAAATATGTTTTAATTTGAATTTGTTTTTTAATGGGAGAGTACTCCTATTGGACAAGACAGGTGAGAACAAACTCATCCCAAAACAACGAACATTTTTAGCTGTAATAATACAACTAATTCATAGAATATGATTAATGACTATTTTATACCAAGAAACAGTCATTACAACAGTAAACTACAACAATCGATACGCCCTTCTTATACCAATATCTTATTTAATTTTTCTTGATTAAAATTCTTTGACTAAAACCGACTCCCGTCCTAAACCTTTTATAGAGCAAAACTTTTTTTTAAAGATGATGACTCTAATATCTATTACAAATTTACATAACATACCTAACTACACGGCAAATGTATGCAATATAATAAACCTTATAATACTAATTACTATTATGATTATTGCTTGGCAAAAAATTTACCATTGAATGTTCCGTGCAAAAGACATTTTAAACCTTACGTGAGATGGTTAAAATATCGACCACAAACTTATAAAGAGTTAAATGGTAAACCTTACGCGTTACGAACAATTAGTGATTGTGAATGTACATTATTATTAAATTTTTATTCGATTAGTTGTTTTTAAGCTTATGACAATCTTAAATATGACAGAAGACTATGAAGAATAATCTTAAACGCAACATTAAAACATGTTATTGTAGCAAGAAAAGGAAAAAGAGGAATTGCAATTCGCGGCTTAAAAATGCGGACAAAAGTTGGCGTGTTAACGTGTTAGCCGTCATTGCTTGTGAAACGTGACGAACGTTTGCTCGTGAACAACAAAAGCAACGGTATCGGATAAAGTTCTCGCGAATCCGGTTATGCACACGAGCTCCTGCGTGTTAATGTAGGTCTCCTGTACTTTGTGGTCATCCGATAATTATATTTCTGTTATCAAACACCAGGTATAGAGAGCCTTGCGAACTAAAAATAAGGGCGGGGCGTTACTGTTACTGGATAGCGATGCAGCTGCAGTTGTGCCACGTGCGGCTACAATGAATGGTAAAACGGGAAGACTATTTTGTAGAATAAAAGAGAAAAAACGATGCGACCGATGTTATGTGTCAAGCTGATTTCGCTAAGATTTGCTTCGAAAGACTATTTTCTTTTCGACTGTCATTCTTTTTACCTTTAAATATTATTTTGTTTTAATTATTAATAATTACATAATTATATAATTATATAATTATTAATAATTATATAATTAATTATTAATTATGTTTAATTATTTTATCACTTGAAATGTTAAGAAATGCGTAGATACGTGTATAATAATAATAATAATAATAAGTATAATAATAATAATAATAATAATAATAAGTATAATAATAATAATAATAATAATAAGTATAATAATAATATTGAATGTTATAATATTCCAAGAAATATGTATATATACATATATAAAAAATAGCAGTCATCAACACGCAAAAAATGAAGCAAAATCATAAACTTCTATTTGACCTAAATCCATAGAATTTGCGTATATGCATACGATATGAAGACAACACTGTTATTACGCAGAGATTTAATTTGACATATACTTAACTAAAATATTTAATGCGCATATAGGATGTCTGAAAATTTAAGACACACCCTTCATATGGATCTGATTAAATTGAATAGAACAGCCATGTACCATTTTGTAAATATCACAATAGTTGTTAAAGGATTAATTAAATAATTTAAGCGAAAAAGCGTAATAATTTTAATAAATATGCGTTCAGCTATTGTCTATTAACAATAAAACACTTTTATGAGTTCCAAATGTCACATATGTACAGTCGCAAACAAACCCATACAACACAACGTCTAAAATCGGGATATAAGACATCTTAAAGATGTCTTAAACTTACAGTCATCGTATGGGATCTTTAAGAGAATATTATATCCAAAATAGTCTTTTCTTATATTTTATATGAACCCAAAAACCTAATTAAACAAAGAAAATATTTAAATTCTCAACATAAAAGATAAAATAATTTTTTATATTGGGACCTCTCAAGATCTCATGCGTCGCGTCGTGTTCAAAAAGTAGCGAGACGACTGTAAGGTTAAAGACATCTTAAGGACGTCTTATATTCTGACGTCTGAGAGACATCTTTAAGGCGATGCTGCTAGGCTCGTTTTCGTAGAATATTCTTTTCTTCTAATTGCATGCATAAAACTGCAAATGCTTTTACAGCGTAAAAGTATAAGCGATAATGAATGCCGCATACTAAAAAGTTGCATCGAAATCAACAAAAAATTTTGTATTTACTATTGAAAATGCGATGTAGGTGTCATATTTAGTTTCATGTGACAAATTTAGAGCTCATACGCTTCAAATACATAGTATGCGGCATAGAGAAGACTTTCAGGAACATTATGAAGACATCGTAAGTGAATTTTAATAGATAATTTAAATAAAAAGAGAATTCCAGTAATAAGCAATATGTGTGCTAGAGTTTAATGGTTACGTGGTAAAGAAGACTTGATTTTTAGTTCACGCATGTCCTGGAAGAAAGCGTTGCATCTTGAGCTAGCTATATATGTATATCTATACGGAACAAAGACGATCGTCAAAATGTCACATTTGATAAGCGTGAACATGTTCGCGCTACTGTTGCGCCGCAGTATTTTTTCATATATCGTTCCTTTACAGATGTTATGCAAGTATGTGTGCTACGTTGTCATTTCAATTTTCTTACATATAGACGGTACATAAATGTGAATATCACGTTGTCGATATTCATATTCTCTCTAAGAGAGCCTTTCGCTGCTTTTCTGATGAATTCTTCAAACCGCTTATGTACTGCACTGAGAGAAAAAAATAATTGGAATAACTATAATCTCACTATATTTTATAGTTCGTTTTGGCCTCAAACATATATTTATAGTTTATTTAAACATGAAGATATAGTAGAATGAACACAGATTTATAGTTACCATCTTATTATTCTATATATATGATAAAGCACCTTTTGGGAATATAGTTATATGTACCTATATTTGCCAAATATTCCAATTGCATTGACTATATAAAATAGTTAATTTCTCTTACCATTCAATATTTGCCACTTTATTACTATATTTTTTATTTCAAATAATTTTAATTTTTGGTAAAAATTTTACACGGTTCAGTTATACTATGCTTATATTGTAAATATTACAAATATTATGGTAACATTTACTATAAAAATTATATTCCTAACTATAATCTTTTTACTATACCATTATAGTTCCAAATATCATACATTTTTCTCTCAGTGTGAGTGCATCAAAGAAAGAGTTTTTTCGAGAAATATGTTATACGCATTAGAGTAACTTACGAATATTGTTTTGAAGAATGTTATCTAATATGTGAGCTTTCTATATAATTTTCAATGGAAATTAAAATTCAATATTTCACTATATATTCGCACCCAATTTTATCATATAAATTGGAGCAGTAATTGCGCTGTAATTTTTGCAAAAGGAAATCAGTGTCACGATAGCAATAGTTCTACATCGTTTTCATCCCTGAGTGAGGAATGCTCTATTTCATTTTTGCATGTAATTGCCTTTACCATACAAAAGCATTTTTGATTCGATCAAGTCAATACGCATGTAAAGAGAACTAATCTTTGCAGAAAGATTCAGTGTCATAATAATAACTGTCTCTTATCGTTTTCATATTGAAGAAAATCTCTGTCTCTTATCGTTTTCATATTGTCCCGCTTCATTTTCGCACGTACTTTCACCATGCAAAAAGGTTTTTAACTCGGCGCATGTAGAAAAGACTAATCTTTACAGAAAGATTCGGTGTCATGATAGTAATCATTCCTTATCGTTTTCCTCTCATATTGAGGAACGCTCCGCTTCATTTACGCACATACTTTCATCATGTAAAAGGATTTTTAACTCAGCGCATATAGAAAGAAATAATCTTTGCAGAAGAATTCGGTAATTTTGTTATGATAGCATTTTCTTATCGTTTTCCTCTCATATTGAGGAATGCTTCGCTTTATTTTTGCACGTACTTTCACCATATCAAAGGGTTTTTGATTTAGTACAATCAGCACAACGAAAGTTTTGCAAGGGTGTCGATATCACGTCAACGAGATTTTTCTACAAATATTACTTTGTATTGACTTGACCGAATTAAAATGCTTTTGTATGGTGAAAATATATGAAAAAATGAAGTAGATCATTTCTCACTCAGAAATGAAAACGATGTGGAACTTTTGCCATCGTGACACTGATTTCCTTTTGCAGAAATTACAGCGCACTTACTGCTCCAATTTATAAGATAAAATTACGTGCGAAAATATAGTGAAACATTGCTCAGTGCATAACTAAAATAATATCTAAAATTTCCATCGCAAATTATATAGAAAGCTCACATATTAGATAACATATTCTTCAAAACAATATTTGTAAACTGCATTTATGCGTAGAACTTCTCTAAAAAAAACTCTTTCTTTGATTCACCCAATACACAGGCGGTTTGAAGAATTCATCAGAAAAGCAGCGAAAGCCTATTTCGGAGAGAATGCGAATATCGGCAACGTGGCATTCACATTTACGTAACGTCTATGTGTAAGAAAATTGAAATGACAACGTAGCACACACACTTGCATTCATATATCTATATGTAGAAATGATGCATACATGAAAAAAAGAAAATAGCGGCATTATGTCAGCGCCTATTTGACGATCGCCTCTACGTTATCGACGCTTAGCGAGTTCGTCATTCACTTCAGCATCCCCTTAAGACGTCTTATGTCCCGATTTTAGACGTTGTGTTGTGTGGGAAAAGATTGTTCCTAATTTTTTGTCTTGTCTAATAAAAGAATCCGTTTTTTAATGGGAGAACGTTCCCATTAGATAAGACGGATGAACACACAATTTAATAATTACAAAAAGCTATTTTGTAATTGCTATTTTGTAAGTCTGTAACTGTGCAACTAATTTTTAAAATATAATGTATGGCTATTTCACACCAAGAAACAGTCAATGCACCCTTTTTCACAACAATATTTCACCTGATTTTTCTTGATGCGAATCCTTTGGCTCGGTTTCCATCATTAAAGATTTTGGCCAAGTTTTTCTGTTGCACAAATTATAAACGGTTTTATAGGAACTTTTCGTTCACGTCGAGCTCGCGGTATCCCCGAAATATGCACACAGTCGCATGGTGAAGTACAAGCAGCGGTTCTCCAGGAATCGATCGTATAATGCGCTCTCTGTCGACTGTGTAACCTCCAATTATGGCTGATCGAACGATTATCTTCATGAATAGTGAAAGCAACCATCGTAATTCCGGTAAGTGAGGCGGCGAACGCCGAAAATTAGCTCGTGCGTAGAACATCGCGCTACCGCTAATCCTGCAAATTAGCCGTTCTAAACGGCCTCGTCAGTGGAAAGTCAGCGTGCATATTAGAACGGAAGAATGATAACGTACGAACCGCGTCAACTGTGTCAATTGATTAACAGCTTAAAAAGTGATACAATTTTGCGATAAAAATGCGATTGAGCCCGGAAAACATGTAGATTTCGAAGCGTTGGGGAATTTTAAGATCTTATCGCTTTGCCACCATGAAAAGCGAATAAATGGACATTGGTCTTCTCCATGAAATTAAATCCAAATAAAAAAATTGACAGGAAAAACTGGTCACTAGCCGGAAACTGACCAGTTTTCACACGCAAAATATGATTCGGTTGGCATTACCGAATTTCAGTTATGACAACCGAAATTTTCGGTTCCTCAGGAATCAACTGAAAAATCGGTTGTTACAAAAAAGAGATTTTGTTGGAAAGTTTCTGTTGTGCCAAACATATATTTGGTCACCCCAACCAAATTAAAATATTGTGAAAGATACAATATTAAAAAAAATATACTTATATATTCCTAATTTTCTCATGTCTCATAAGCCATTCAAATAAGTATCGAAGGTTGTCAACAACACTCCAAAACTTTCGTGAATCCTCCCGCGATAATTTCGATTCCAAGAGGAATAAATACCACCGGTCACCCATCCAGTCCTGACTCCGTTAAAAAATGTTGCCTAAACCTGACGATCGAGCGGCACGCGGCGATTCCCGATGACTCCAACGATATTCTTACGATTTATGCTTATATAATGTATATTAAATTGTATATTAAATTGTATTCACTAATATAATAATATTCACTAATATTCACAGTATATTATAACATACCTAGCAAACACCAAATAATAATTATATAATTTTTACTTGATGTTTGTTGGATAATTTGCTGATAGATATTGGAACAATGCAACAACATTCGATATGCGGTGAATAATGATGTAATGTAGTAAATCAATGATAATTACTTTTAAATTTTTAACAGAATATTATAATAATTAATCCAAAAAAAAATAAAAAAATAAAAAATCCAAGAAAATCCAAATTACTAAAGTACCAACAAATCAAATTACCAACAAATCAAATTACTAAAGTTTGAAAGAAACTTTTAAAACATACTATTTAAAACAATAGTGTTGTTTCATCAAATGACAATATACAATATATATTTTAAAATTCATCCCTATAGGGATGCGGTAGTATACTATAATATTAGTATAATAATATATAATTTAATATCGATAAATATAGAATGAAGTCCGATAAAACTTTAAGCGCCTATGAGTGGTATACTGCTGTATTCTTGCATTCACTGCTGAATCGTAACGCACATGTGCGAAAATATGGTTCATCTAACAATACGGATCATTATCCATAGCACATTCAACTTCTTTCAACCGAATCTTTTCGGTTGCGGTAACCTTGATGTCGTTTCTTGTTGCTATTCAGTCCGATTCCCTCTGTGAGGACAACAGAATAATCATCTGCGATAACCATTTTTTTGGAACGGAAAATTTTAGTTCGTTCAATCAAAAGCAATCGTTGTGAATAATTCTTCAATTCTTCAAATGGAACTTTTTTGTTATTGCAACTGAACCTCGTGTAACAAAAAGTTTCTGTCACTACACAATATTTTCTTGCGTGTAGGATTTATTAGACAATAACTTTTCAGAAGCTGGAAAGTGACCAGTATTTCTGGGTGAGTTATTAGCCAGGAACTAGGCAATAAAAATGGTAAGTAACTGTTGGGCAGGTTGTCTATCTAGTAAAACTTGGAAAATATTGACCAATGTTTCTTAATCAGTTATTGACTAGAAACTAGGCAAGAAAAATTCCAATTAAAAACAAAGCTACATCAAGTACAATAATAAATGAATTTGTACAGACATCTCAAATACAAGTTTCAGATTATTTTTATATTGAATTATAAAATATAATATTTTATAATATATACGTAGAGAGAGGGAGACAGAGAGAGAGAGAGAGGGGGGGGGAAGAGAGGGGAGGGAGAGAATAGAGTAGAGTTTATTTTATAGTCTAGATTAAATAACTTGGCATATAGTAAGACTATAAAAACTTTGTAAAAACATGCGACGTAATTCGTATCCAAGCAAGCGTTTAAATTACAAAAGTGTTTAAGTTACATTTTAGTAATCATTTTTATGAAACGCAAGTCAAACTATGAAAATCTAATATGTGATTTAATTGAGAATTATACAGGTTGTCTTAGACTCTTCTCCGCAATTTTTGTAGAAACGTAGAATGGGTTAAGATGAACATATAAAAGTCCCATACGATATTTATATGATATTGTTTTGTAACATTTGCAATAAATCTCAAAATATTAATTAAAGGAGACTGGTGAGAATGATTACGCTCAATATGATAGATAAGCTGTAGTGGCGCTGTCTGCCGTTATAAACTCATTCGTTAGGAACAATAAAGTCTTCTACCATTTTGCAAGTGACCATATAGATTTTTAGATATTAATTTAAAAAAATTTGCATTAAAAAAGATATACATTATCGTGTACAATCATGTAACAATTTTCTTTCATTAATAACTAAAATTTACACGATTATTTGCAAAATAATAAAAAGCTTTTTTGTTCAATTTAATGTACAAGCACAACAGCACATATCGCCATTATTAGCTTATCTACCATATCGCGTATAGGATCATTTACCAATCTTTTTTAATTAATTTCAAGATTTATTACGAATATCGCAAAACTTATATGAGACTTTTATGTTTACCTCAATTCGTTCTACGTTCTCACAAAAATTACAGAGAATACTCTGAGACACCTTGTATAATATAATGAAGAGAATACATACGTACGAAAAAAAACAAAATAATAATAACATAATAAGAAACTATAAGGAAAAATTGAGATAGAAGTAACACAAGAAAGGCTAAGGACAAAACCTGATATCAAGTATAAGCGTCCAAACTCCCCGAACATACTCTTATATTTGTAAAATAGTGATAAAGTAACGATATAGAAAATGATGGAATGTATTTAATCCGTAACAGGTACGATACCTTTTTAGTCAAGCTATAGGTACAGTGGGATCCCGCGGACCCCAATAATTTTTTGCCATTTTTAACATGATAATAAAAGGTAGAAAGAAAAACGCTTTATAGTTCGAAGATAATACTATACGAATTTATCTATATTTTATACTTTATATCTTTATTTTACACTTTAACATTTTAATCAGAATCATAAACGAACCCAGAATAACTCTGCTTTTTTGTTATATGATAATCAATTCAACAATGACTCAACAGTGTTTAAATCTCATGTTCCAGCCAACTATAACTTTTTTTACCGCGTGAACAAAAAGTTTTCATTAGTTCCATTAGTTCCATTAATTTGCAAATAATTTTAAGTGAAAGGGTTCGAAAATAATCTCAGTGTGTATCAGATTTAGCTTAATTTAATATATCATGTTTATGTTAACTGAATATTCAATTGATATGTAATATATATAAGTTTTTAAAGTGACACTTGTAAATATTAAAATTATTTCATACTTCAGTGTCGATTAACATATTATTGATGTTAATTTTATTGAAAAATTATGTTTCGTCATCTTATGATATACACAATATTAAGTGTATCTATAGTCAGTGTAAAAAATTGATGTAGTATCTAAGGTAAATGATTCTCGAATTTAATCTTATATGTGGCAAGTAATCTTCCAAATATAATATTAATTAAATCAATTAAACGGCACATAAGAGTAAAGTTTCATATAATATCATTAAACTGTAACAGGTACCGTGCCTTTTTAGTTAAGTTATAGGTCCAGCTATGGAGTCCGACGGACCCCATAAATTTTTGCCATTTTTAACATGATAATAAAAGGTAAAAAGAAAAATGCTTTATAGTTTGAAAATAATACTTTACGAATATTATATTTCAACTAGATATATAATGAGTCTCAGTTTTTCAGTAATCTAAAAGAAAACGTTAATTGATAAAATGAACACAATGTGGACAATGTTGAAATAAAATATACTGAAAGACAAATAATCGGAAAAAGAAAAAAATTTATGTTTTAATCTAAGTCTACAAATTATAGATTATATAATTATAGATTATATAATTATAGATTATATAAACAAGTATTGTTAAATTAAATACAATATTAAAACCTATGAGAGTTTTTAGATTCAATCGTTACAGATCGTGTTTACACATTTGGTGCATACTGGTTCATTGCATCTAACATATATTTCTTTGGATTTCATATCTTTACTTCTAGGACATTTATTACATCTTACTCTGGATGGCAAAATAATTTTAGATCTTTCAGTTTCTTCAATTTTTAAAATAGATGAAATTATTAAACGCAATGGCTTATGAATATATTGAGTTGTAAGATATCTCTTAAGTTCAGATTCTACTAACTGAAAGGCAAGAGTTTTTATTCTTTTGCGTGAAGAATGAGTCATATTGAGCTGAGGATTAAAAAAATTATTTTCATAAAAGTAACGTTAACGGTACAATGGGGTCATTATGACCCCAGACGAAAAATAAATGCATATAATTCACAGCTACTTACAAATAACTCGATGATTTTTTCTTTTGTCACACTGGGAACTGTTATTCGAAAGGTACTGAAGGTATTAGCGCCATACAATGTATAGTTTAGGAATTATCACGAAAATAAAATTAGTTGGTGTCCTTGGGACTTCATTGTATCTGTTACCGGTTAAAGATGGTGTAAATTGATAATTTTCATTGTTAAGAAATTTTAAAAATAGTAGATGCGGTTACTAAAAATGATTTCTTCAAGATCTCGCTGCGACAAATAAAAACTATCAGTCTGGAGCAAGAAACCTGAATTATGCAGAACGAAAGCAAAGGCATCGTGAGAAGCCTGTACAAGTATAAGGGTTCGCCGGATGGCAATATCTAATGCAGTAGACACTCTACAGAAGACGTAAAACATAACTAGCAACAGACTCAAGCAGCAGGAACGTGATGACAAGATATGATCATCATATCTTAAATTATAGACAAAGTGAATACAGGAATTGAAGGAATCTTTGAAGTTTGGTGTCTAGAATGTTGTTGAAATTGTTATAAACAGTAGAGCAGTAATTTAAATGCAGATAAGTCATTGAGATCAATCGTCTTTTCAAAGATATGCTGAAGAGAGAGAGAGAGAGAGAGAGAGAGAGAGAGAGAGAGAGAGAGAGAGAGAGAGAGAGAGAG
>NW_022639453.1:2720110-2724181 GCF_010583005.1 Odontomachus brunneus
AGAGAGAGAGAGAGAGAGAGAGAGAGAGAGAGAGAGAGAGAGAGAGAGGGGCGAGGAGGGGTGAAAGAAATTACAGTGTTCCAGTATCGGCAGAGCCATAATTTTTGTGCTTTGGCGGTTAAAGACAAAGAGGACGTGGCGAACGCGATAAAAAGTGGGCGAGCATTCTGCGAGTTACGTCAAGAAAGTTCGAAGACTCAATTAATCACGTTTTTCGTTCGACGTGCTTTATGGTGCGCTTCTTGCGCCGACGCGCGTCATGTAAATCTCGGAAGTCCGTGCAAGTCGTAAAACCTCCGTCGCCCGGCCCAATAGTTTCGTGCCGCGATGAGAGGCCTTGTCGGAAATCTTAATGATAACGTCGCCGTTCTTTTCCCTTCCTATCGTTTCCCGCGACCGTCCCTCTTTCTCCCTATCTGCCGGGGTGAAGACCAGACAAGTTCTTAAAAAAACTTCTCCGGCAAAAACGTCGCGGTGCGACATAATGAAAGACGACGACGTCGTCGTCCTCTCGCCGGTCAGCGCCACTCGTGAAATTTGTTACGGCCGAATTAGCTGCATTAATTAACTTGATATTCATTTTATTCATTACGCTATCTCGCAGTAAATGAAGTCGTCGTGAAAATCGTTCTTGGATCTTGCTTATCCATTTCCGCACAGAAATTTCCCAAAATTTTCCCAGATACAGCATACAGATTCCAATTAGAATGCTTTGGTTCGAAATTTGTTATTTCACTGTGATACCAATTATTCAAAACATTCTTTGTTAAAAATACCACGGAAAATACTATAGAAATTCACACTTTTTCAGTAATTATATTTTCTTAGTATCAAACAGGAAATTCCATTTTTATATCAATTATTGTATTCGATAGAATAAAAAAAAAAGTAAATAAAATGTTTTATTTACTTTTGAGAATTTTGAGTGTTTTACTGAATAATGAAAATATTTGGAGAGTCAATATGTTTTGTTTAATTCTAAAATAAAGACCTAAAAAATATTGACAAAACTTCAAGTTTTCCACTTAGAATCGTGTGTTTTTGAAGTATTACACTCTTCCAAGTTCGCCTAGAAATTTCCTAAGATTTTCCTAAATATAGCATAGATTACGATTACAATGCCTTAATTTGTTTAAAAATTGATTATACTAATTGAAAATCTTATTCTTATTCTAAACATGTTTTCTCTGTCTAGAATCGAAATAGAAATGTTGTTGAAACTCGTGCTTTTTCAGTCGCTAATATCGGTATATTTTTGTGGAACCCCATTTTTGTACTAACTATCATATTCAACGAAATAAAAAAGAATTTTTAAACATTTTAAGTATTTAATTCAAAGAAATTATTTGATAAGTTAATATATGTGTGTTCAATTCTAATGTAAAATGTACCAGTAAAAATGTTGGGAGAACTTTGGATTTCCTGCTTAGAAAAGCATATTTCAAATCAAAATTCCTAACCAGAACTCATAATTATTTTGGAGGATTGAACTGGATCCCAATTAGATCTTAAAAAAATCTATGTGTGTTTCACCATGGGTTCGACGTGGGTGCCAGCCTCGAGAAAGAGAGACAGAAATAGAGAAGGGGTGAGAGAGAAAAGTTTCCACGACACGCTGGATATACAATCGTGTCCAATTCGAAGTTACCAAAGATCTATGCCACGGGAAACGAGGAAGAAAAATCATTTTCGACGCGTTGGGATACGCGCGGCGATCTCGCAAGCGGAACAGCGATCTCTTTAGAGTGGACCTTATTTATGACTAACCGCGGTGTATAGAATGTCGCGTGAAATACTGTCCTTCACCAAAGGGTCGCTCTCATCTCGCAGAAAAATATGACGTCCATTTGAGCATCATGGGGTATATCCAGCGTGTCGTGGAAACTTTTCTCTCTCACCCCTTCTCTGTTCTCTGTCTCTCTTTCTCGAGGCTGGACACCCACGTCGAACCCACGGAGACGTCGAGCAGCATTGTAGATCGCCAGCCATTCCGACAAAGTCCGCGATAATCTTTCCCGCGGCTTACTCGAGGACGAGCTGCGTCTAGACTATCGGCTCCCCTTACCCGGCAGTTTGTCCCGGTCTCGACGTGAGGCTCGGTATATACTCTCCTCGGACTGAATAGAGCGGAATCGTTGCAACCGCATTCCGCGCTAAGGCACCCTTTATGGACAATATTACTTACATCCCCGTCTCTCGGTGATCCCAACGATCGCTCTCGGCCAAGAGAGAGCGAGAGCAAGAGCGAGAGCGAGAGAGAGAGGGAGAGAGAGAGAGAAGGAGAGTGAAAGAGCGAGAGAGAGTTCTCCTATTGTCGTAGATCCCAACGCTTACGATGTAGCGTCCACGCAAGACGAACTGATCCCGCAATTGATAAGGTGTTATAGCGAACGCGAGAGCGCTCCGTGGACTGCATTAAGCGAGCCGCAGGACGAGAGGACGCGGCAGACGAGGACACGAGAGCTCCGGTCGCGGTTGACACTCACGAGATATGTTGCTACGTGGCTTAGCGAGAGCGGCGAGCCATCCCGCAAATCTGTCACGTTCTTAACGCGTTAATTCGTACAGTCCGCACATCGCGACACCTCTTGCGGACGAATGAACAGCAGGACGGATGGTATCCAGTGATACCCGACCTTTGACCCGCTCTCGCCCGCTCGCACGCTCTTATCACGCCGTCCTTTATCCGCTTGTCGTAATCGAGATCGCGTCGCTCAAGCGACCGCGCGCGAGCACACTACTCAAGATCGCGATTACCTTTTTATGCGCACGTGGCGATTACTTTGAAGGAACTCTGCTTTGTTAGCGGGCCACTCTCGCGCTCTCTCGCGAGGCGGCTGGAATGGATTACCATGGTGCATCTGGGATGAGCTGCAGGTGCAGTAATCCGGTGATAATGGAGTAACGAGATTCGCGCTCACGTACGTTTCCTGCATATTTTAACTCCGCATTTTGCGACACGGTCTCGCGAGCGCGGCCCCCCATATCGCGTGACCGCTGGGTCATTGTGCCTAGGCAACCCTTTGGCCGCTATTCTGCTTAGTCCTTCGTGTACATATAGACTTCTATTTGCTACGCCGCGATTGCCCCGAGATTCGACTAGTATTTCATTGGACCAGCCGCCGAATAAAGCATCTATTCTCACCAAAATTGCCATAGCTTTTCGGCCGATTGATGATTATTTCGACTAGGGTTTCTGACCTGGGAATTCTCGATCTCGATTTCCCGGGAAATTTATCAAATTTAATCCCGGGAAAAAATCAGTCGAGAAATCAAGAAATCGAGAAATTTTTGAAATAATTGGATTATTTGAAATTATTTGAATAATTTGATTTTGAAATTATTTGAATAATTTGATAATTAACGCGCAAACAATGACTACATTCGCTTTGGTGCTTAGTGTTTTAAGTATCACTTTATCTTTGTTGTTTATCAAATATTAAACTAGGACAAGTGATGCTTATGCTTATGTTGGTCGGTGTTCGTTTAACCCGGGAGTGGAGTCGTTAACGGGACCAACTTAGAGGGCGCATACCGGTCATTTCGACCGAAATATATTTAAGCACATATATGTATAATAATTGAGTAATCATTAATAAATTACCAGTTCAATTATTAAAAGAAACATAATAATTGAAGGAAATAATTTTATTATGTCGCTATTTCTTCTTTTTCTCCTCTTTTGTTTTCTTTACCATTTCTATATCTAATATGTTTAAGAAACATATTAAACTTATTATACATATGTGAATATATTAAAAATAAAATTATAATATTTTTATTTTAACTGCATTGGTACAATGCAGTTATTAATGTCTCATATACGTACTTAGAATCCTCCGAATCACTAATTGTTTCTTCAGTTTTATATCCTTCTAAATAATTCTTTCTAGATCGCTTACTCATGTTTGCACGTTTATAATTGTACTAGGTGCGCAACTAAGTTTCAGGGTTTCACACATGGATGGCGCTAACAACACATGTAGTCGACATACATGTCTAAAGTTGTGTTTCTTTTATAGCTTGGACATCTGTCAACAATAACCAGTCATAATACCAACACATATCGCA
>NW_022639453.1:2724284-2726649 GCF_010583005.1 Odontomachus brunneus
TTTCACACATGGATGGCGCTAACAACACATGTAGTCGACATACATGTCTAAAGTTGTGTTTCTTTTATAGCTTGGACATCTGTCAACAATAATCAGTCATAATACCAACACATATCGCAACACAAAAATATTTTTTCTAACAATGAAGATGTCGAGTTTTGTGCCAAATAAACAGCATTTGCTGAAAGCTTTGCTTATCTGCTTTAACTTGAAAAAAATGCAGCTGAAGCACGTCGTTTGCTTGAGGAGGCCTACGGCGAACATGCACTATGGAAAACTACCAATTCGATGCAGGAAACTCTTTCATGCCGCAAAAGCAAAATTTCGGAAGTGGCTCTTTGATTTTCCATCTGTCTTTCAGTCAACTCATGCTGCACCCATTTTCCTTCCTTTTGAATTGAAGATTGATTTAAACGCTTCAGAAGTGGCGATTTCGACACTAAGGACAAGGAGCGCTCCGGAAGAACAAAAACAATTGATGACGCCGATCTGCAAGCGATATTGGATGAAGATGATATGCAAACACAAGATCAACTTGCGGAGGCATTAAACATGACTTGCCAAGGTATTTCCAAACGTTTACATGCCATGGGAAAAATTCAAAAGGAAGGAAAATGGGTGCCGCATGAGTTGACTGAGAGACAGATGGAAAATCGAAGAGCCACTTCCGAAATTTTGCTTTTGCGGCATGAAAGAAAGAGTTTCCTGCATCGAATTGTTACTGGCGATGAGAAGTGGATATATTTCGAGAATCCCAAACGCAAAAAATCGTGGCTTTCACCTGGCGAAGCATCAACATCGACGGCATGGCCAAATCGCTTTGGAAAGAATGCTCTGCGTTTGGTGGGACCAGAAAGGAATCGTGTACTATGAGCTACTGAAACCGGGCGAAACTGTCAATGGACATCGCTACCGACAACAACTGATCAATTTGAACCATGCATTGCTCGAAAAACGGCCAGAATGGGATACGAGACACGAACGAGTGATATTGCAGCACGACAACGCTCCGTGCCATCGCACTTCCATCGTCCAGGACACCATCAAAACGCTGAAATGGGATTTGCTACCCGCCGTATTCACCAGACCTGGCCCCTTCCGATTATCACTTGTTCTGATCGATGGCGCATGGCTTGGCTGGGCTACACTTGACCAATTTCGAAGAAGTGCAAAATTGGTTGGATGAATGGTTTCGGTCCAAAGACGCGTCGTTTTATCGTTGCGGTATTCATGTATTGTCAGAGAGATGGCAAAAATGTGTAGCTAGCGAGGGACGATACTTTGAATAAACCATTTTTTGTATTTCTCTTGAAATTTTCCATTTTTCATTGATCAAAAAAACCCGGAAACTTAGTTGCGCACCTAGTAATATTCGAGACACTACAGAGAACCGTCCGTCCAACTACGATGTCGAAAACGTTATATAAGTTGTATCAATTTTATATTAATATATCATTAAGTAACATGTTACTTTGTAAAATTAAACTTAATTTTATTTTTGTTAAACTGAAAATAAAAATCGACTGATTGATGCAATAAAAGACTAATTTATGTTACATTTATGTGAATATACTATATAGGCAAAATAATTGCATAATGTCAAATTATCAGTAGATTGTATGTTACTAAGAGTTTTAATATTTTCACTAGCTTTAAATGTACACTCGTAGCCAGATATATATACATATAAGTTGTCCGCTATATTTTATGTAAACTTCTGAATACATTCGTTTTGTCCAATGGAAGAATTTTCTCATTGGAAAACAGATTCTCCCATTATATCAGACGATGAGTTCCGAAACTCGCACAAAATAGCGGACCACATATCTAACCACGATTGTACATTCCTGGACAGAAAGGTTGTCCGTAATTTTTGGAGTTCGTGAACTACCTGTCTTATCCAGCGGGAGAACTTTTCCAGTGGACAAGATAAATGAATGTCCACGAGTGTACTTCGGATGTCGGACGCAGAGTGAATCCTCATTAGACCTAGTAAACCTAAACTATTATTAAAGTTATTTACAATCAGCTGATTAAAGGTCACGAAAAAAATTTTTTCCTCGATAAATTTTATTCCATATTCAATATGAGAATTTAGTTTTTAATTTTTAAGAGATGTTTTTCTGTTAAAGTGCATTAAATGCATTGAGAGAAAGACAGAGAGAGAGAGAGAAAGAGAGAGAGAGAGAGAGAGAGAGAGAGGGAAAAGAGAGAGAGTGAATGAGTGAGTGAGTAAGAGAGAGAGAGAGAGGGAAGAGAGAGAGAGTGAATGAGTGAGTGAGTAAGAGAGAGAGAGAGAGAGAGAGAGAGAGAGAGAGAGAGAGAGAGAGAGAGAGAGATATATATATATATTATATAATATATA
>NW_022639453.1:2728818-2767899 GCF_010583005.1 Odontomachus brunneus
AGAGAGAGAGAGAGAGAGAGAGAGAGAGAGAGGAGGGAGAGAGACAGAATATTATAACTTTTAATTACCTGACGATACAGACGGATTTCAATCACGTTTAATATAAGATACTACACTGCTACATATTTTATTGAATAATTTATTAGATTATAACTAATACTTGATTAAATATAACTAATATATGATTAAATTTTGGTTTGCGAAAAAAATAGAAATTAATCGATTGTTCTCGATATTTTTAAGAAAAAATTTATATAAAATCGATAATCGATTATGTAGAGGTTGATATCCATTTTTAGTTTGGACATACTTCTTGTAATGAAGTTAGAAACACTGCAAGTTGTTACAATTTCGTATTGTTGACGAATTTTCGCAGTAAACGATTATGGCAAGAGTCGAAATAACGATATAACATTCAATCTCACAACTGCAACGAGGAATTCAGAGAAGATTCAAGTATATTTGTTATTGTAAGAGTCAGAAAAAGAGAGAGAAAATATCGGGAGTGAAAGTTTGCTGGGGCGGGAATCGAATCCGGGACATATTTTGCTTGGTGGGCGACTACTCTACCAACTAGGATAACTGCCTATATTACTGTGCCTATATTTTTGTTAGTGTGCCTTTATTAAGTATTTAAAATATTTTTATGGCTTATATAAATAGAAAAAATGTGCTTAATTAAGTTTAATACTTTAACTTAATTTTAAAAAATACTTTTTCTATTTATTTTTGCTAGTTCTCTTTTTATGGTTTATTTAAATAAAAAGACACACTAAAAATAAGCACAGTAATATTGATAATTACCTTATATGTAAGCTATTTAGACTCCATATTTCGAAATGTTGTTCTTCTTTTCTCTGACTAATTATCAAGATGTCTATTCTGATTGCTTAATTATACTTTATGTATCCGATAAGAATATAACAAAGAGCCAATATTTATACCGTATATTGTCGCTTTGACTCCTGTCACAACCGATTGCATAAGCTTATGAGCAGTGACTTACACTTCCTGAATTGAAACTCCCACATTCGGCCTCAACGTTCTATTTCATGCCTACTTTAAAACTCCAAAGCCTGCATCAATCTCCTTTAATTCTATTTATCTACTAACTTTCCGATTCTACTTAAAATCTGCAGGTAAAATTTTGTACGTTTTGTCATTTAGAAGTATTAAGTATGATTTCAATTTCTATGTATATTGAATGTACAATGGAATATACAGATACTTTAGGAATATACAGATATTAGAAAGTTCAAGTCGAAAGTAGGGCTAAAATTTCGACTCGAGTTGTGAGAACTTTGGAAGCGCTCCTAACTTCATTCGAAGAAATGTTTCTAAACAGTTTTGCAACCGACTGTACGGCGTCGAATGCGCGACGAGGCAGCCGCGAGTTAATAAACCAGGACAGGAACGAAATTTCTCGGGGATTTGTTTATTCCATTCGGCGTCCTCGATCGTATCAGACGGTATCCGACGGAGAAGAAAGCGAAATAAAGCATATCGGGGTTGGAGGATAGAGGCAGCGCCGTTTCTTGGCACATCGGAGCGAGTTTTACATAATGTATCAGCGCCGTACTGTATCCCCTTCGAAGGGATGAAAGGAGAGGAGTCTCCCTCCTCTCCCTTCGTTGTGACGCAAGGGATGCCGGCAAGCCGCCCGGAATTCGTGGGAGTGCGGGAAGGCTTCGAGGCTCCGATGGAAATGAGAATAGCGGATTGGACGTCGCGCGCTCGAGTGGAGCTTAGTAGAGCGAGTTAAGTTCGGTTTATTCGATACGCCGCCTCGACGCCTTAGACGAGATTGCCTGCCTCGCCCTTCGAGAGCCGATTGTTCCGCCGAAGAGATACGGAAGATCACTGCTTACTCAGAAATCACGGGAACGACACAGTCGCGGCGACGGCTGCTCCTCTGTTTTATCCCTTGATTGCGAAAGGGAGGAAAAGAGATATTCGCGCGGCTATCAATAGGCAGCGTCGCGAGGCGCGACGCGAGACGGTATCGGCGAGCGCGGGTAATTAATTTTCCACGGTTCCGGATTAATGGTTTCGTAATTTGCATGGACTTATATAATTTGCGGCCGCAGCTAAACCGCATATTATGCATCGCGTCAGCGGCCGAATACTACTGTGTGCACGATGAAGACTCACGGCAAATGAAATCTGCGGTCGTGAATGTCGGCGTCACGCGCGCGCTAATCACATTGTTGCGCTGCGCTCGAAAATGTCCCGTTTTGTGCTGTAAATAGTATGTATTACCCGTGGCTACTTACCCAATCGCCCGTTTCGTCATCAACGAGATACTATTAAACCATTTGCATAATTAACAGATTTGAAAAATATGCCTGTTATACTGAATTTTTCTTTTCTTTTCCTTCAGATCGATGACAAACGTCATATTACGTATACAAAAAAGCAAATTAAGAAATGAATATCCAAAAATTAACATATATTTATAGATGGATATCATTAACATATTTATTTAAATTAAAATTTTCTTCATTTAAACCGGATATTGTTTATTTAAATCGAGTAAACAATACTCGGTTTAAATAAAACAAATTTTCATTTAAGTAAATATATTAGTGGTACTCATTTAATAAATATTTTTCTCAGTGCATGATCTTTGTGATTTGATCCACATTTTCAGTAAGAAATCATAATTATTCGCCTCTGTAATAATGCTCAGGCGAAATGAACGGACCAATTATGCAAATGGATTGCTAGTCTTATGGGATTTAGTGTATGCACTGAGGAAAAGACACTTGGAAATTTATTTGTATGATACAAAATTTATTTCCCTGATATAAAATTTGTTTCTGTGAAATAAGTTTTTGTCCTACAAATAAATTTTCAAGTATTTTTTTTCAGTGTGCGCTATATAAATATTTCGCTATTTAATAATCCTTCTTGTAGATAAATTTTGTATCAAATCGACGTGATGCTAACTGCAGAAAAACAGATTCATCAAAATATATATATATTTATTTAATAATAAAATTCCGTATTATTCACTTTATTTATTATTTATTATTGATAGATTATAAAATGAATATATATTATATTTCCTAATATAATATATTTTATTATGACATTTAATGCGTTTATATTATATATTGATAAAAATGTTGTGTAACTTAGAAGAAAAATAAAATAATTGCGAAACAGTTATAATAAGAACAGTCATATAAAAATTTCTGAGTGCATAGAAAAAAAGAAAAATATATTTTAAATTTGCAGTAAATTTTTAAAATATTGTCATATTTTATCCTTATCCTCAAAAAATGTCTTAGTTTATTTTATAGAAAAATACTTTTTTTAAAAGACTTTTTTTAATAACTTTGGTTTGAAAAATTGTTTAAAAAATCGGCTATGATAATAACGTCTCACAAGAATTTATATATTGCAGATTAAAAACATATTTATAGATTAATATATAATATTATTATATATATTTTTATTTATATTTTTTTGTTTAGAAATTTTTACATAAAATTATCAGACTCACTATGAAAAAAGAGAAGTTTCATGGAAACGACTGCCGTTCTGCCATTATTTTGTCTCTAATTTACGTAACATCTTTATTAATATATAATGTAAACTCATACCAAATTTCATAATTAAGTTTAAAAAATAAAAAGATTACAGGTTTTGGATTTTAAGCTCCTCCACGTATGCGGCTAAAGTGTTTTATCCCCTTAAAACAAGGTCGGAATACCGTGAGAAGTCGAAAAGTGTAGCTAAAAAAGAGCAGTATGCCGTATGTGTAAATAATTCACTAATATTGAGTTAGAGGTGTTAGTGGTGTTTTATTTGACTTTATGTTAATATATAGGTGTACACACACATCTAGTATATGTACATTAATATTCAGTTTATTCACATGTAGTCAAATAAATAGTATTAACGCTTCTAATGAATTATTCGAGAATTAGTATATGTGTGTGTTGTCTTTCTTTACCAGATATACGCCAGCATATATGTACAGCCAAATTGTAGTTTGCAAATTTTTTAAAATTTAGTCTGCCAAATTACACTCCGTTAGTATTACGTTGTTCTTATATGTCGCCTACATTTCAGTAATATTTCATTTTACGTATATAAACTCTCAGTTTTTACATACAACGAAAATGTAAGGTCAGATATAAATGCTATATACAGGTTGTTTCAGAACAACCTTCGAAGCTCTTGTGGAGGTATAGTACGGATTAAGGTGCACATAAAAGTCCTACCATTTTGCGATATTCGCAATAATTATCGAGATATTCATTTTTGTGAATGATCAGTGAGTGAATGAGCGAGATATGGTAGATGTCAAACTGGACAAAACTTTGATTTTCAGTTATTAATTAGATAACATTAATATATTATCGCGAACGACCATCCGCCAATCTTCTTTAATTAATAACTAAAAATCTTATAACGCCAGACAAGTGTCGTAGTCACAATAGCGACCACACAGTAGCGACCTAACCGTTATGATAATTGCAATCATTATTGCGGTGAGCGTTGCGATTGATTGCGGCCCATATTGCCACAATTGTAGAAGAGAGTATTGATTTAACAACACCTCGTCAGTAGCTCCATGAAACCGCGTGGTAACGTATCGACTTCCGCGTGAACGTCGCAAAAATTGCAACACGCGAGCTTTGTTGAGGACGCGAAACACAGCTGGGATGCGGCGGTGAGAGTGCGCGCGCGAATACGGACCATCGCCAGCGAGCGAACGAGCCGATCTCTCTGAGGGACTCCTACACCTCCTCCTCGTAAAAGTGTCCTCGGAGTATGTCCTATTTCTCAAAGCTGGTAGACTGAGGCGGCTAGCTGCGCATCGCACTGCAGCGCGAGCTCTCGAGTTCGAGCTTGAGCTCGTTTCTACAGCATGGATTTTCAAAATGACCGGCGAGGACGTGCCGTTCCTCCGAGGAATATTCCGGCCGAGACTTTACGAGATACGTCCCTTTGCACTCCGCTCTAAAACCCCATGAAGTATGGTCGATTCGCGATGACGAACGACAGACGGAAATGCTAGACGGAGGAAATCGTGCACGGAGGACGATGAAATTAGGGTTGGTGGTCTCGAGGTCATGAAGAGTGAATAGAAAGACGATTGACGGTTATTTTAAGGCAGCGCTCAAAATGACTTACATTTCCGGAATAATTTTCGAGATCCACGTCTATTTTCTTCCCCTTGCCTCTGTCGCTAACCCAACAAGCCACCAACGCTACTGACTGATCGTGGTACTTAGCCTAAAGACTATTTAATTCATGAGACCAGTGAGGTGCTCCCTAATTGCTGCAAAGTTCTTATCAAAACTCTATCGCTGTAATTATAATAATATTCATGTGTTGATAGTGTATAGAAATAGCACGGATACAGAACTAGTTACAATAAGAATCTTTCAGAAATTAGGAAGCGTCTGACAAGTCTTAGTAAAGTTGACGATCCTGAAACTCTCTGAGCGCCATAGATGTATACATATTATATTAACTAGATTTGCTAATGTCCTGTCCTCCATCACAAGATTCTCGATAATTGAACGCCGCTATCTTATAGGGCAAGTTGCCCAGATGCAGAAATTTGAAACGATATAAATTATTATTTATGATTATTGTACTGTTTTTCCTATTTAATTTCGTAGTAACGTGTTATTTAATGAGAGATACTTTAATAGAATTTATAGATAACTGTAGTAAACGTAGAATTTGTAGATAATGTACGTTTATATTTGTATTTGTAGATAATATACGTTTGATAATTTACCAAAAAAATCATTATCTGCTTGTTTTTATATTATCATTTTTGTAAAATTGATATAAAAAATAAGTTACTGTTGTATATTCACAATTTATCTTATGTATAAATTAAAATGGATAGAAATAACGTTATTTAAATAAATTTATATAAATTGTAATTTAATAAATAATGCGAAATAACGTTATATAAATAATTATTGAATAAATAAAACGTAAATTACAATTGCAGAAAAATAATAGCTAATAAAACCATAAAATTCTTGATAAAAAATTGCAATAAAATTTGATGTCTACTTTTATTCTATAATATTCGATGCCATTCTTTTGTATACTAGAAAGAAAGAAATGAAGGAAAATGAAGGAAATGAAATAAAGAAGGAAACTATAATAATTGTAGTAAATCAAATATAAGTAATTATATAGTTGAGAAATAAGATAATATATTTGAAAGTTATTTTATCAAGAACTCGTATTTTGGAATTAAATCAAATTCACAAAGTTCAAGAAGAAAAACCTTTTTAATTATTTAATTATTTTTCCAATCTCTAAGTGACTCCAATACGATAAACGCGTATGTGTGACAACTTTGCTTCCAACATGGTAGCGTTTAATTGAAGACAAACGCGTATCAACTATCCATTAATTTCATATCAGATGATTGCTAAGCGCAGCAATCTTCAGTCCCGCGACTCGTCTAATAAACAGGAGAAGTAAGAAGAAGAAAATAAGTGTAACTTTTGCGAATCGCTTCAAAAGGGCAACTTTGAGCATGGTCCTTAGAAAACATTCTCAAATTGCGTACTCACTTGTTGTAAAGAACAATATCCGGCAGCCATATGTGTTCTGATGGTACATGAAGGGTGTCAACACCGCCATAGTCGTCTGGATTCCACTTTAGCTTGTAGTCGTTCCACTCCTGAAAGCAAAAAGAAAGAACAGATTCATGAAAACGCGTTGTCCATTTTAGAAGAACGAAAGAAAGGTTTTAATCGGTTACACTATCATGGAGTTCAAGAGCAAAATTAAGAGCGCCGTGTCGTACATCAAATCGATCTCAGAAACACATCGAACTTTACGAGGCCGTTACTTAATTTGCACCGCAGGTTTGGATAAGCGACAGCAGAGGTCTTCTTTCGGATCACGACGGGATTTCCGCGCGAGAGGTGGCCTATAATCGTCCTAATTGCGGTCGATATATCTTATCATCGAACTTGGGGCCCTTTCCCGAATACGAGACAACGCCATCACGCGACCCTCGTAATTACCGGCCGCAAGTTTCGTTGGTTGCGTCCAAGCGAGACAGACGCGAGATTTAGCTCGCTGCTGAGATTCACTTTGCGGAATCACGGCTTTGCGCGTCTACGTGAGACCAGGCGATTAAGGAGAGAAGTAATTGCGAGAGACTTTTTCCTCTTTCCCGTCAGCCTTTCTTCAGCGCCTTCCTTGCAGCACCCTGTCGAGTCTCCTTTATCGTTGCTTAAAGATGACAGTTTACTTTGTTATATCTTTTCGATAACGAGACAACAGGGGAAGATGAGACAAGACAAGATAGAGTGGAAAGAAAATAGGGAAGAAACATAAAGGTGTTACGACACGGACGTAAGGTGGGATATTTACGCGTTTTATGAGTCCGTGATTCGCGACGCGCCAATATTTTGACCGCGCGATGGATGGATGCCCGAGTTGGTAGCGAGAGCATAACTCGCGGGAAACGCTTTCTTATAACCCGGATCGATATACCCCGAGTAACACCCGGCGCGGTGACACCCCGTTTGATTCAGTTATAGACTGAACTTCACCAATTCGTTATATAGAACACCGATCAGAACGCTAGAGCGGACGAGAGAGGAGAGAAAAAAGAAAATATCAAAATTTCCACAACTCATTTCAAAATCGTTTCCACAACTCGATCCTAGATAGACAATTTTGTAGGATCTATAATTGTAATTCAGTAGTACATCTATAATTGTAATTCTCCGAAATAATGTTGGATTAAGTTTAGATCTCATATAGAAATTTCCCAAACATCCCCAAGTACTATATTCTGATCAGATTACCCAAACTTGTTCGAAATAGGTGTGTCGTATATCAATTAGGAATCCTAACCTTATCCCAACTATAGAACATTTTCTGGGATCTAATTGGGATCTGCTCCAATTTCCCAAATAAATAAAATTGCGATCGTAAGCGGCAAACAGATACCGTTTATTCTGCTCAACGTTTTCTCATAATTTGTTCGGTTTCTGTTTTATCTCTTCTCTCTTCCCATCCGCTATTCTAACTGGTTGATTTGTTATCGTGTCGCGGCATGCTTTATCGCTTAGATGGTGCAATGACGATTTTGACAATTCGTAGTTGATTCGCGGAAATTATATTTTTTGATAGTTTAGTCATTTACGTGATAGAAAAATATGAGTGCAATCTGATCAACTGTAACACTCAAGACGTTACTGAATTTCGTGATTTAATATACTTAAAGATGCTGCAAAGTTTATGCACATTAATCTATGAGGGAGACCATTCATATAATTTAAAATCTGTTAATTTTAAATACAGAAAAAAGTTTGGGCTGAATACTTAAAATGGTTTAAGTTTTTTCGTTTTTAAGTTTTTATATTTGTAAATATGCGTAAATATTCAAAGCGTGTCAGATATATTGTTTAAAATAGAAGTCGAAAAAAGAGAACTTAGAGAGAACGTTCAGTAGAAAAAATGGCATCTGTTTGGGATCTTTATTTAGAATCACATTTTTGAAACGTTACACTTCTAACTCGAATCTTCGTAGTAGATTTCACAATCAGACCTATAATTTCTTGAAAGAAATTATGTTAATTGGAATATTAATTGGAATAAATTCCGATTATATTCCAGAAAAATTTTTATGCAAAAATATAACGTTTCAAAATAAAAAAGCCAAAAATTTTCTCAATACTTTTTCTATCTCTGATATTTATTTTAATTAAAATTAAATAAAATATACGTTGACTTTCCAAATAACTTTATTACTCAGCAAAATTGTATTTTAGAAATATTTTATTTTGTTGATTTTGAATTCAATAGTTTTGATATAAAAAGGGGATTCTGTGTTTGATATCATGAAAGTATACCGACGTTACCGACTGAAAAAAGCACAAGTTCCACCAATATTTCTGCTTCTATTTTAGACAGAGAATTAATTTTTCAGGTAAGAAATAACGAGATTCCCTATTTGTTCCTAATTGATAGCGCAGTGAGATAATCAACTTTAGGACAAATTCAAGCATTCTAATTGGAATTTATGCTGTGTGTGTATCTGAGAAAACCTTGCGAGATTTCTATATGGGTTCGTGCGACATATGCACAGCCGGATGGATATGATTGAAAATTACTGCGCGCGATAAATTATGCATCTTCCCTTCGAGCGAGTTATTATTTAATGTGAAATATAAAGCAACGCGCGCGCGAGTCGCGACAAAGAGCAGACAAAATTGCTTTTCAAACGCGCCGCATGTATAATATAATAATTACGTTTTTCAGGGTCTGTTAATTTATTTGTGTCCGGGAAACTTGTGTTCCCGCTATTAAACGGTCGTGACGCATATGGAGATTTCATCAGCGTAAAAAAGCAAGGAGCGAGGACTCTATGAAATGGAATATGGGCGATCTCGTTGCGGCGGAAATAAACGCTTTTTATGAAGAGTTTCGCTTCTATAAAAACAACTAACTGCATAATTTCCAGGTCTTTCTCTCTCTCTCTCTCTCTCTCTCTCTCTCTCTCTCCTATTTTCTCTTTTTTCTCTCATTGCGTTCGCGTTACACGTGTCACGTAATAGTGCATGGTACTGGAATTTTTTCCAACCTGTCTTAATTAATTTATAAAACGTGAAACAGCCGAGACCGCTTTCATCTCAGATCGAGCGTGAGGATTTACTCGCGCGACAATACATATTTAATGTACCCGGAGAAAGAGTAGAATATAGAAGAGAAAACGATTTCAAGTGGGAACAATTTATCGCGCCAATTCTGAAATGATTTTATAGTTCACCAACATTATAAATTAATATAAATTGAACATGGTATCAGACTTATCACTGCACTCTTCTTCCTTTCTCTGACGGAAATCAAAGAGGGTACTTTAGTCCCGTCATCTTACGCGGAATTATATCCATGCAAGCGACGTGCAACCAGAAAACAGCCTCACGCCGCACTCCCGGGAGGGACACCCATTCGCGATGTATGTACGCGTTCACGGAGTTTCATTGCTCTTGCGATCATTAATTATTCCGTTCGCAATTAGCCGAGTTCGGTACGTATCTGGCGGCATCGCGGAGTGCTTAAAATTCCACGCACGATTCCAGCGGACTCGGATCGAAATCAATTATCGTGTCGCGCAACGAGCGGAATAGTCGAAGGACTTTTCTCTTCCCTCCCCTTCTCTCCCTCCTTTCCATCTTCTCTCTCTCTTTCTCCTTCTGTCTATCTGTCTCTTTCTTCATTCCCGGATACTTCTTTGGGCGCGCGTGACTCGGGTAAACGTAATCCAGATGTTATTAACAACTAATGGATTAATTTCTGCGATATATTCCGCGCAGCGGAGATAATCCGGACTGATGTGCGACGTTCTTCCCACGCGATTAACTCGGAAAATCCAGCGCACGTACGTCGGCCGGTTGGCACCCTGCGGGTGCGATCGCGCTCGGGTGATCGTAAAGATGTGATAGTATTTTTCAATACGCCCGTAAATTACGCCACATGTCATTTGCATTGGAATTTTTCTACTCGCACGAGCGCGTGCACGCTCCGCGAGGGGAGCGATTTACCAAGGGACGTTGGAGTCGATTGTACGACGTCGTAAAATCGCATACCACGGAGCTACCGAGAGCACAATCACCGGCCGGTGCGCGATCATGGCTTCGCGACAGAAAGAAAAAGAGGGGGGGGGGGAGAGAAAAAACGTCGGCAATTTAACGGCAATATTTCCTTTCTTACGGAGCAAAGTACCGCCGTGATATCGCTCGTTCGAGAGAAATGCGTTACAGGAAACTTCGATCCTCCCGCGCTGCGTCATAAATATTCCCAAACAATTCACCGGCTCTTGTCGCGATCCACTGTCGTCGCGGAATTCAATGTCATGCGTCCTCCCCCTCCTCCCTCCTTCCACCGTACCTGTTCATGGAAAAACTATAAATCTCACCGTTATCTATCGTTATCCGGAGGTTACTTATGGCCTTCGTTCTTAAATATATCTCTTTGTTAAGCGAATGCGATTCGAAGTCGAGTGAAGAGCAAAGCGAATCGTAAATCGGCCCGCGCCGTGTCAAGAAAGGTATTGTCGCGAAGTGGAGATGGAGGAAATCGGCGAGAGGGTGAAGGAGACGAAATCGACGACTATCTAGCGTAACCTTTTAAACTCGAGAATAGCTGAGAAGCACCGTATTTTCTCAGGCGCGCCGTCGCGCGCCTCCTGTCGCGCGGCGCCCAAAGGATTTGTCGGTGTATCCTGCCGCGCGTGCGAGAGGAGAGACGGTGAAAGAGAGAGTGGTGAGAGAGAGATTCGGGGGAAGAGAATTCAAAGCCGCAAGAGAGACTGAGAAGGAGAGAAAGAAAGCGAGGTAGAGAAAGGAAACTTGGCACGACTTATTCCGTCGCCGAAGTCACGCGTGTAACGCGGATTGACAATCGGGAGCTTTCGGGATCGTAAAAGACAGCGCTATTCTTCAGTTACAATGCAACAGCCGGGGTAAAACGGGTGAAGGTGCAACGGACAGAATTCATTCGTCGATTATTGCGCCGAGCTGGACTACACAGATTTAGCCGCCGCTCGTGCAGCAGCGTTGCGTGCTTTTATGAAAAAATTTCGCGGCAGAAAACACAAACGCGGAAGCGCAAATTTTACCTTGCAGTTTCATCGGCGATATTTTTCGAGGCATCGCGCGGAATATCGTCGAATTGATGGTGGAATCGCACAGTCGTCCACAGGTGGCTTTATGAAACGCGAGCTTACTTTATGAAACCGTTTACTTTCCGCGTGAAAAAAAAAGGAAAACGAAGAGAAGGTAACGTATTTTTCTGCTTGTTTATCTTGTGCATCTTTCTATCATATATTTCGGCGACGGAAACCATATTGACCGCATCAGTTGCGGAATTTGTTTAAGGCTCCTGATCAGTCAGTCGAGACTGTAACGATGGCGACATGATTGTAAACGGCAAAATAATGAACTATTAATTTCACAAAAAGTGCAGACTATTGCAATAAGTTAGAGTGAAAGAAAATATACTTTTTTTTTCTTTCTCTCTCTCTCTCTTATTTATTGCATTAGTGCAAAGTTCAGAAAACAAACAGATCTAATGATGTAAACAAACGACCAATTTTTTCCTGTAAACTACAACGTTATTACTGAGTGTGGTGCGTGCATATCACATGTGATACAATTGTGGAAGTATGGAGATGGTCCGGATACTGTACTTATTGATATTCAATGCGTATAAATAGTTATTCAATCATATTCGAATCATACAGCTGATTTTCTGTCAATTTGTCACATTTATTTTGCGGTTATGTAATAAGTTATTTCGGCAAAAAAGAGGTATCCGGAGCATTTCACGAGTGTGTCAATAATATTCACTTGTTCACAAGTATGAACAAATGTCATTTTAATAATATATTCTTTTATTTAGTTCGCTGGAATTTTGGTTTTCCTCGCTTCTGATATCATCAATCCAATATGCGGTGATTGATCAAGAGCCTTAACACCTTGAGTGTACAGAAAAAACATGTGCCAACAGTGTGTAATGTACATACAACAGTGGACAAAATACAACATAAATCATACACTTTTCAATAAATTGAATTTGGTAGTATAACTGTTATTTTAACAAGCAAATAGATTATTAAATACAGGAAAATCAAAGTATTTCAAAGTATTTAAATAAAGAAAGTATAAAATAATAAACACTGTGCTCCTTGTAAAAAAAATTATTGTTCAATATGGTTACATTTTAACCTGGTCAAAATAAATCATACACTCAAATATATAACGTAGAAAATTGTCAATATTTACATTTCGTCTTTCTGCTGTCATTCGTTAGTTTAGTGTTTGTTTACATTGCGACTAGACGACTGGAATGTCGTGTTCGGTAAATCAGTAGTAACTGTAACGAGCAAGAATAATGTCACGGAAGCAAATTTCTCTTGATATCCGAAATTTGGTCATTCGTGACCGACAGAATGGTGATTCTTTTCGAATAATTGCTAATAAATACTCCATCTTTATTGGAGCAGTGCAGCACATTTGGAAAAAATACGAAACACATGGAATTGTGATAAACTATTCTGGACAAGGTCGGAAACGAACTACAACTATTCGTGATGATATTAGAATCGTTCGAATGGTAAAACAAAATCCGAAACTATCGTCGCGAAACATTGTGGAATCAAGGAACTTAACTGTCAGTAGCCGCACTGTGCGTCGCAAACTCAAGGAATCTAGACTGTGGAAAGCGTGTTCGTATCAAAGCGTCCTTTCATCAATAAAATAAATAAGAAGAAAAGGTTTAATTTTGTCAAGAAGTACGCGAATAAGCCTCTAGACTTTTGGAAGAAAGTATTGTGATCTGATAAGAGCAAGTTCGAGTTATTCGGATAAAAGCGGCGGTCTAGGGTATGGAGAAAACCTAATGAGGCTTTGAAAGAAGTAAATATTCAGAAGACTGTAAAACATGGAGGTGGTAATGTCATGATATGGGAGTGCTTTTCCTGGTTTGGTATCGGTAATTTGGCTCGAATTGAAGGCATTATAACGGCAGAAGAATATATCGATAAATCATGCGAGAATTTGGAAGAATTTCTTTTGAAATTGGGTTTAGAAAACCAATTTATTTTCCAGCAAGATAATGATCCAAAGCACAAGACAAAGAAAACCACTGCTTTTTTCACATCTGGTAAAGTACAACTACTCGAATAGTCGCCACAATCACCAAATTTAAACTCTATTGAAAATCTATGGGCTTATTTCGACAGAAACATGGATAAAACGAACGTAACTGACAAGATATCGTAGTATGTAGCATTCTAGAAGGCA
Source organism: Odontomachus brunneus (assembly GCF_010583005.1). Classification (NCBI taxonomy): domain Eukaryota; kingdom Metazoa; phylum Arthropoda; class Insecta; order Hymenoptera; family Formicidae; genus Odontomachus; species Odontomachus brunneus. Next base: position 2,742,636 of record NW_022639453.1, read on the forward strand.
TGGGAGAAAATTGATTTTAAATATTTGAAGAAATTAATCGAGAGTATGCCTCGCCGACTGGAAGCGGTATTATAGCGGTATTAAAAGCTAAAGGCGGTCACACTAAGTACTAAACATCATTAGATTTAAGTTTATTCGTTTGTTAATTGTTACTTCTAGAAGTGTATAATTTATTTTGACCAGGTAAAAATGTTACCAAATTGAATAATAATTTTTTTTTACAAGTAAATGGAGTGGAGTGTTTATTATTTTATACTTCCTTTATTTAAATATTTTGAAATGCTTTGATTTTCCTGTATTTAATAATCTATTTGCTTGTTAAACATATAGTTACACTAACAAATTCAATTGATTGGAAGGTGTATAAGTTATTTTGTCCAGTACTGTATGTACATCTTAAAAGAAACCAATTTATCCATTTGCAATTTGTATGAAGCTTGGTATTTTATAGTTTCTGAGGTCTCTAAATCCGAACATAATATCAAGATCTCAAAAGTTAAAATGATAAATCCAATATGGCGGATAAAAAATTGGAAAAATAATTAGATTTTTATAAAAATGATTGTACTAAAGTTTTCAAGGTCACTGAATACAAATACAATATCTGAATTTCAAAATTCAAAATGGTAGATTCAATATGACGGATAAAAAATTGGAAAATTAATTGGATTGTTATATTTTGATCCGCTATTTTGAAATTTCGATGTCATACTCAGATTCAGCGATCTTGAAAATCTTAATACTAAAATTGTAGTGGAAATATAAGAAGAAACTTTTTTCACACACTGGTGGCACGGAAGTCTCATTTTCGCCACACAGTCAAAGGGTTAAAGATCGCTATGAAACTCCCATTTGGAGAACGTAGCGAGCGCCGCGAATCGATGAACGTACAGAGAGTTGCGTCAACATATTCACTAACACAACCGTATGCCTACTTGCTTTGCTAGCAGGCGCGCGCTTTTGGACACGGACCCAGCACAGATTGGACGCTATATTCGTTTGCAAAACAATTTGCGCACACTTTTTCACATTTGTCCAGTCGCAAAACTCAACGTGACGTTTTGCAAACGATTATACTAACAAATCCACGCTGAGTCTGCATCTGCATGTGCGCGGCTGTCAGTGAAGCGACCTGTCATATTAACCTGTATGTTAATGCGACATTGTGTACATACATATACGTGTCGGTCCGTTTGTCCTCGGCCTTCCTCCCCTTTTCGTGACAATTCGAATGGAATCTTTTAACTTCTATAGGAGGTCACGTCAGAACATTTCGCGGAAGGTGGGAAACAAGTAGGGGGATATAAAGAAATCCGTTGTTGGGAAAGTAGGTGAGAAAACTTGGCACGACTCGGAGTGCTGTCGGCTTGTTTTCTGACAAAGCTGACAATCGTCTGCGTCGGACATTCGGAAGCCGTGAAACTCGCCAGCAGCGCTCGCGAGAGCAACAATGGCAGAACGCTAGAATAAATACGAGCGATTCTGCGGACACATCTTATCTCCCGGCCGAATCGAGCGAATTGGGTCGCGCGTGCCCGCAATCCCTGAATCAATTATTTCGCGGAAAATTGCGGGAGAAGAAACACCGATAGCGATGCGACGGCAGTCGCGCGGGAGAGACTGCGTCACCTTCGATCTTCATATTCTCGCCGGAGCGTAAATAACCGTGTAATTTCGTGCCGCGTCGACGATGCCGTGCGGTTTTGTAAAATATTAGCTTAACCCTCGACATCAAGTTTGGCCGTTCCTAAGTATCGGTCGTATTGAAACTGGAAACAGGCTGTTTTTCGTTACATTTTCCGCGCGGAATTCAAACATCGCGACATGTGATAATCTATAAGAAATCATCGCGCCCGATTTTCGAACATATGTCGGCAACACTTAAACAAAACCGCCCATATGATAATGTAAGAGGGAAAACCGTTACAAGACAATAACACGGTGAGAGATAGATATCGAGCGGAGACTATCGATTCTTGTATCGCTTTGTAGATCTTTGGTGAAAATGACAGGATCATCTTGGCACTATCTGCAGGGTGTCTAGCAATTCATGACATACCCGGTCTGTACAGAACTCATAAAACTAAACACAAAATTCTTCTACCATTTCGCAAACAATCACGTTAAATTTTAAAATATAGTTATGCAAGAATGATCCAACTCACAAAATAATGATTTTTATTTTTTGTTAACAATGGATAGTCTATACGTTTATCTACTTAAAACAAAAACTATCTAAGCCTTATCGGCGTCTAAAATTAATTAAAAAACAGTTTTTATTTTCTACTAGTTGTGTCATTTTTACTAATTGCATCTTTTTTATCCATGTTTTTTTAAGTTTTTTTAAGTTAAACTTATCAGTGAATACAATTAAAGAAGAGAAAATTGCTTGACTTCTTGAATTGATTGTGTGTGTGTGTGTGTGTGTGTGTGCGTGAAGAAGGTGATATTTACCAGGTTGATTGATAAGCCTTTAGAATAACACATTAGTGGTGTTGTCACCTCCAATGCGTCGTGAATTTCCAGTAGTGCCAACCTTCAAACCTCTCACTACACAGTTGCAACAGCACCACAGCACTTACAACAGCTATGACAATCAGTATATTTGTGACAGCCACCGGAAGCACATAACCTCTGATATTATGTAAAAATGAAAAAAACTGAAATTCGTGCAGTGATTAAGTATTTCTGTTTGAAAGACTTGCAACCGCAAGAAATGATTGAGGACTTCCAAAAAACTTTGGGGAAGTCTGTTTCGTCGAATGCAACCGTATATAACTAGATTGCTGAGTTTAAACGTGGTCATACCAGCACATCGAATGCACGACGCAGTGGTCGTCCAAAAGAGGTGACTATACCAGAAATGAGTGAAAAAATCCATGATATCGTGTTGGATGACCCCAAAGTGATATTGCGTGAACTAGTTGCGGTTGTAGGCATTTTATCTGAACATATGTTCAATATCCTACACGAACATTTGGGTATAAGAAAGCTAACTGCAAGATGGGTACCGCGATAGCTAACAATCGATCAAAAACGTGAACGAGTTCACACTTCTCAGCATTGTTTGGACATGTTTAGACGCAAATCAAAGGAATTTTTGCGTCGATACATAACCGTTGATGAAACATGGATCCACCATTATACACCTGAATCGAAACAACAGTCGGCACAATAGGTTCCAAAGGGTGGAAGTGCTCCGAAGCGACCAAAGACGTAAGAATCGGCTGGAAAGGTTCTGGCCACTGTGTTTTGGAATGTACATGGAATATTCATAATCGATTATCTTGAAAAAGCAAGAACAATCACAGGAGAATATTATACATCATTGTTGAACTGATTGAATAATAAAATTAAGAAAAAACTCATTTAGAAGAAAAAAATTCTCTTTTATCAAGACAATATACCAACTCACAAATCGGTAAAAGCAATGGCAAAATTGAACGAATTGAGGTAGGAATTGCTCCCACATCCACCGTATTCTCCAGATCTGGCCCCGTGTGACTTCTACCTGTTTCCAAATCTCAAAAGATGGCTTCAGGGAAAGAGATTTGCTTCAAATGAAGGGATTGAATGGGAAACAGATGCATATTTTAGCGGTTTAGAAACTTCTTATTATTTGGAAGGCTTAAAGAAGCTAGAAACTCGTTGGGCTCGGTGTATTGAGCTAAAAGGATATTATGTTGAAGAATAAAGTTGAGTTTTGCTAACAAAATGTTTTTTCATTTTCATTTTAAGGACTTATCAATCCTGGTATATTTTCCGTTTTTTTCGTTTTCATTCTAAGGACTTATCAATCCTGGTATATTTTCCATTTTTTTCATTTTCATTCTAAGGACTTATCAATCTTGGTATATTTTCCGAATTATGTGGGTTGAATCATTCTTGCGTAACTACGGCCAGTTCGAGAAGATTGATCAATGATTACGCGCGATATGGTGGGTGAACTGAGAGCGACACCTGCCGTTGTGTGCTTGTATATTAAGTCAAATTGAACCAAAAAGTCTTCTACTCCATTTTGCAAATGACCACCTTGATCTGTGGTTAGTAATTAGTACATAATAATATTTATATAATTTACATAAATCAAGTAGTTCGCTTTCACAGTTTATTTAAAGGGCACACCCCACAGCCTATTTCGTAATTTTTGTTATGTAATTTTGTAAAATAAACTCAGTTTAATAATGCGGACATAGAAAAAAAAACTTTACCACCACATATATGTGACGCTCGTCTATAGTAAAAGATTGTTGCGCCACATATACGTGACTTTGGTGGCTAATGTGTTAAAGAAGATTAGTGCATTAATACTCATAAACATGAACCAACCTTCTTTAATTAATACGTAAAAACCTGTCATTCGCAAAATGATAAAGGATCTTTTGATTAAGTTCGACCTAATCTACAGGTACTTGAGAATTTTATACGTTATCATCGGACATCTCGTATAAGATTTATATGTATAAGAATAGTAAACAATAGTAGTTTTTCAATCAATAGTAAAGCCCCATTAGAAACCGCTCCGTTATAAATCCCTTTCCTTCCAGTTACAGTGCTCTAGTAATAAGTGCACGCTAGCGGATTTCTCTCTCCACTTACGCAGAGACGCTTTGTCTATCCGTGTAATGACGATTGTTTGTGGAGAGGGACTCCGTTATAAGTCCGTCTTATACTCGTACAGCCCCAAAACCGAACTTACAATGAGATTCTACGGTATAAGGGTAAATTTTCGGCTGTTTAACAAATATAGCGTTGCATCCGCGAACGAATTAACGAATTCGCGAAACAAACGACCCCTCGATACAATAACGTTACGTAACTACAAGATGTAGCGCTGGAGAGCCTACACTGCCGCTGCCTGTTCACTATGCAAATCGTCGTCCGATGTTGAATCCGTATTCAGGCCAGTCTTTGTAACGGACGCGGCGTCTTCTTTGTGTTATCGAGGAGTTAAGTGCAGCACGGGCGGGTCGTGGCGCATCGGTTAATGAACAAAAGACGGGAAGAGCGAGAATCCGACTCCTACTTATATTACGGTTGCAGGTACAAAGGCTAAGGAACGGAGTACACGGAAGAGAAAGAGAAAGATAGGAGGACGAGGGGGAAGGAGAGAAAGGTAGGAAGAGATAGGATGAGAGGGGGAGAAAGGGGGATAGAGGAGGAGACGGGGGAGAAAGAGGGAGAGACAGGGGGAGAGAGAGAAAGGGTGAGAGGGAGAGGGGGGAGAGAAATATATATATATATATATATATATATATATATATATATATATATATGCTCGCCACGACGCTCGGCCTCGGCATATTTACAGTATAAATATCTTCCGAAGACGACACCCTGGCATTCTCTGAGGCAACCGGTGCCGTGCTGTGGCGCGAACTCGCGCCGATTTCCGCCGCTGCTCCATAATAGAAAGGACGACGGGAACGAGAAGAGCCGTCCGCTAATAATAACAGGCGGCCGAATATGGGAATTCGATTTCTGTACTCCTGTCTCTCTCTCTCTTTCTCTCTCTCTCTCTCTGTGTGTGTGTGTCTCTCCCACTTTCTCTCTAAAGAGCGAGCTGGAGCGAGCACGGTAATAATACACCGGGAGATAACGCAATTAAATAATTTTTCGACAGATAATTTGCGAGTGCACGCAACGTAATTGAGCCTCTGTGCGGTGCTCGCGATTACGATTTCCCCGTCGACAATATAGAAATGATATCGATGATGAAATTCGGCTCGATACGCGTCACGGGCACGACGCAGTTGCGCGTATATTAAATCGCGCCGTTGCTGTTCATTGTTCCGCTTCGCTGTAATTATTCTAACAATATCGATATAATGGCCAGCTCATCCCGCCGGTATTCCAACGGCACACCCAATCGATCGCGACGATTGTGTAAGCGATAAGCGCACGGTTCTTATTAATAAACAGCCCGGCGCGAATTTCTCGTGTACCTCCCTTGCCAATTACAATCACTCCGTTGAAGGACATTTTTCGTACCTCTTCTTTCCTTCCTCCTTCCCTACTTGCCTCTCTCGTCCATTACTTCCATCGACGCAATTTGTCTTCAAAACGAAGATAATATCCCACTCCATTTTGCAAACAGAGCCAGACACGAGAGATGCTCCCTCCCTCCCTCCCTCCCTCCCACCGTCCTCTCTCCCTCTCTACCCTCCCCGACCACGCGCGCGACTCGATTAAACTTTCTTCGCTCTGGCTGCCCGCGCAACGACCATCCTCCTGTCAAGAAAAACATATGACTGTTTACTTCGCGAGTATTGCGGAACTTCCAAGCCCATCAAACGACGCCGTCGAGACAGCCGGTCACAACCTATACAACATCGCCCTCCGCCTCGCGCTTCTCCGGCGAATAGAGTAATCGCGAGCAATTCCGAAACTGTGATAAAAGAGACGCCACCTCATCGGAGGAGAGCGACGTGACGCCGAAGGCGAGCGCCTTACCTCTGGCCCTTTCCTGTTCTGGACGCTCTTCTGTCTCACTCGTCGTATCCGCTCCCTCTGAGCGGACCGATCGACGTGGAGGGAAAGGGGAGGTAGAAAAAAAGGGAAGAAAGAAGGAAAGACGCCGGTCTGGCTTTATCGACACTGACAAACGATCGTAACGAAGCATCGGCGTGGATAAAAAGGGGAGTCGTCGGTGAACAAGTTCCATAAAAATGGAGGGCACGCGGTTGCGCAATATCGGGACTTCTGCCTATGAAGGCAGCAGGTTTCCCTTCGGCAAACTTCCGGGAAGTTCGTATCTTGGGGCTCGCGACCAAAGGCTCATTGTGCGCGGTTAACGGTATTCCGTTGCCCGCTCTCTGGCAACCGCACTCGACCGGAATTTCCTGCAAAGGCTCATTCGCGGTAATCAGCCGTGGCAGGCTCGTAGAGTGCCTGCTGAAATTGAAATAACACAAAAACCGACACAAATATCTCCCTGTCTACCTATCTTTGGAAAATTAATAACAACGATTATCCCAAGAGTAGGTATATGAGTTTTATTAATATCACCCTCCAAAAGAAAACTGGTAATACTTAGGAAATGCATTTAGTTAGAGATTTTAGCTGAATATTTAATAGCTATTACTAAGTGTGATCATAATTACCAAATACTTAGTAAATTTGAAGTATATGAAGAAATTTTATTCATATTAAAATTAAACGGACATTAAACGGTCTAAAGAATTTAATAATACTAAGTATTTAAGGTAGTTGTATCACGGAACGAGCTTCGTAAATATTTGATAAAATTTGCACAATATATACACAATGAAGTATTGTCACTGCTCGTGCACATTTAAAAGAAAATTAACATTCGAGAGCTTATATATTTGCAACTGAAAGTAACAGTTTTTATATATTCCTTGAGACTAGAGTGATTATCTTTAATTTCTATTTTTATATCTTCTAGATTACAGAGAGATTTTAATGAAAAACTATTATATGATATTAAGGGAATGCTGAAGACTTTACTGACAGAATACTGACATTTTTCTACAAAGTTTACATCGTACTAGTTATACAGAATTAGAAATACTTTTACGCAATAAAAGTACATGCCAAAATAAATAGGAGGATTGCTCAATATCTAACGAAAACAAAAAAGAAGTTTTTTTAATGTAAAATTTTAAGCTGTTAGTGTAATTCCGAAACTTTTGCCTTATGTTAAACCTTAAATTCTACTCTAAATTATAACGTAGTAAGACCTAAGTTAGTAAAGTAGATTTAATTCTGATACAATTTACTTCTACTTTGACTCTAATGATGAAATTTCCTTTTTCACTTTTTTTAACGTTAAATTGTATCATAGATATGAGAATATCAAAATAAATGTTGATTGGAATAATAAGGCTGAAAGCAGGGTCAAAATTTCGACTCGGATAGATTAAATAGAATTAAAAGAAATTGATGTAAGTTTCAAAATATCAAAATAAGTATTGAATAGAATAGTAAGGTTGAAAGCAGGATCAAAATTTCGACTCGGGATCCAAAAGTTCTGCAGCTTGTACATACTGAAAGTGTGGATGCTCTAAACAGAAAAATTTTGAAGAACATTGTTGTACTTTCGCATCTCAATTCAGAAGCTGAAGAAGATCGAAAAAGTTTGCAGGAAGATTTCTACACATGCGTGGTTAGGTTTTCCGTTGAATATGGTAAATTGTAAAACAAAGCAACACATTTACGTAAGTTCTGTAGGAAAGTTCATAATTTATAATAATATCGAGATATATATACGTATAAATATTTAAATATATGTATACCTCTTTTTTTATTATCTCCCTCTCTCTCTGTATATCTTTATTACATAAACTAATATATAAATAAAGCAGTCATCAATAAAAGAAAAAAATATTTTTACGTAAGTTCTGTAGGAAAGTTCATAATTTATAGTAATATCGAGATATATATACATATAAATATTTAAATATATGTATACCTCTTTTTTATTATCTCTCTCTCTCTCTCTCTCTCTCTCTCTATATATATATATATATATATATATATATATATATATATATATATATATATTTATTACGTAAACTGATATATAAATAAAGCAGTCATCAATAAAAGAAAAAAAATATTTTTATATTTGTAACATTGTATACGTATACATATTTTAATTCCGTTTCAAATCAACAGTGATAGTTAGATAATGAAATATATATAGAAACATAATTCTATTACGATGTAAATAATATATTTATGAGTGGCTCTCTTAATGCACTATTGTGCATGAAAATACGACACTTAACGATACAACTCTCTATTTTAATATCTGTTACCAAATGTTTTATAAATATTATCAGATATTTGTTAAGTGTTATGAAATCATTCCATTTTACGAAATATTCGGTAACTTAGTATTTATTTTGTTAAGGCAATGAAATATTCGGTGATCCAGAAACATTCAGTCAACCATAAATTTATAGAAATAAATATTTTTTATATCTTTTTATAGAAATACTTATAGAAATATTTATAGAAATAAGCTGCAATAGAAATACTTATAGAAAGACTTATAGAAATAAACTGCGCATTCCCGTTGAAGGGCTGAAGTGAGTATTAGTAAAAGAGGATAATAGAGAATAAGATGCTTTCTTTGTCTTAGAAAGGCGGAAGACAACAAAGGAGAAGAAATGATCACATGGTCAATAAGTCTTCTTTTTCTTTCACTATGTTTTATTCCCTCTTTTTTGTTTTCTCTACATTATTTTCTCTTACAGTACTATATAAGAGAGAATATATGTCAGCATTCTCTTTATTATTGGTCTCAACTGCTTCATAAGGATGCATAGTTTATCTATATAAGTCCATACTACCTTATATCAATATCTATCGCCTATCAATATCCGTTGCATATCGATTGTTATTGCGTTCTTCCCAATGTTTGTTAATAAGTATGGAATCGCATTTTTTTAATGTTATAAGAATATATTAAGTATATAAGTATAAGCTATAAGAATATCGAGCCAGAAATATGATTATTGAAGCAAAGGTAGTTTTTTTTATAATTTAGAAAGAATGAGATGAAGTTCTTTGAGTAAAATGAAAAAAAATTATCTAAAACAATTTTTGACCATAAGCTTGATAATAGTTTTAAAATATAATAGGTATAAAATTTCTTATTGTCTACTATTAAGATTTGCCATTAATTTCCAAGATCTAGTTTTATGATTTAAATATATATTTCAAGTAACTAAAAATTTGTCTGAAAACTACATATTTACTTTATGTAATTAAATTATTTCGTAACAAACAGTGCATATTTGCTTTACACTATTTCACTTAATAACTGTCAAATTCTAGTATGAAAACTTTCTTTCAGTATAATAGACGCATCGTGTCATTTTAAATGTACTAAATATCGACACAACAACATAGAGATATTACAACAATTAGCAATTTATAGCAAAAAAATATTCTAATAATTTATGAAGTCATATAATTATGTATTATATAAATTAATTAACGAAAAGAATTGTATTAATTACATATTTTATTAATAATATTCCTCTTTTTGTTCTCTTACTTCACTCAACTTTCGTTTACTTTTCTCATTAAATTTATTTTATTTCTGACAAAAATTTATAAATAAATTTATAAATTTTATTTCTGACATAAATTTATAAATAAAATATATCAGTAATGTAATAATAAAATTTATATATGTCTAATAAAATTTATAAAAATAAACCAAATTTAAAAAATTATTAAAATTCCTACGTGTGTCATATGTTTGTATTAAAATAAACATGTTGACGCCGCCTTACGTATGTTACAGTCAGCTGATTAAGTGCAGCGACTACTTTTTTTCGACGAGTTTCGTAACGCATTCCGTAACTAAAGGGATATTCCCGTATCTAGGGAGAATTCGTTTTCTGATAGTTTTCTCTCAGGAGATACGGAATGCGTTGTAAAACTTATCGAGAAAAAGTGTTACAATATTTAATCAGCTAACCGTACTATGTAAAGAAAGACTAGAAAAAACTTACAAGAAAGAAACAATATAAAGTACAACATATTAGTAGATATAATAAAAGAAACAAATAATTGTGTCAAATTAACCGGAGCACGCTTACTAAATTTTTTAATTTTTACTTTGTTTTAAAGTGCTAAAGTAGTGACATCTTAAAAATATTATTCCAAAACCGCAAGTTTGAATTCGTAAAAATGAGCAAGAATTACAGCATTTTAAAGAGAAGTTTGTTTCTCGATGTATCTTTGTTACCAGTCGAGTGCTTGTATATATTTTTATTTTAATAAATCAAATATTACCTTTATTTTGTATATAAAATCGTTGGATCGTTGTGCAGGTAGTTTCAATCAAAATAATAATGAGAGCTTATATAATAATAATATATAATAATAATATGATATGAAGAATTGTTCCAGGTTATGCATAGTGGCGCCAAAATTACAAATTGCAATTTACGTTGTGTCTTTAATGAAGGTGTGTCTTTATTATTATTATAAATTACGAAAGCAACGGAGATTGCTACAAAACCAAATGCACATTGGTACGTCATCACAGAGGACAAACACCGGATGAGAAAAGCCGAGCGCACCGCGAAACAAACAATGTAAGAGACAAGATTGCGTTGTAGACAAATAAGGTTAGAATTACTGAAGACTACAGCGTTTACAGAGAATTTACTATATAGCCCTGAAATAGATGATTCCAGTAACTTACTATATGGCCCTGGAATAAATTATTCCAGATGTAAGTCAAAAGAATTCACTTTTATATTGCTTCAAAGTATACTTCAAACTTTAAATGCGTTTTTCTCGAAACCACAAAATATTCAAAATATCTCGAACACAAGTAAATGGATCATTCTCATTCTTTTTTCTACTTTCTTTTAGCATGAAATTATGCAGTCTTTGTCGTAGGATTCTTTTTCTTAAAACCTTAATTTTCTATAGGAAAACGGTCGATTTTCTTTGCATATTTTTATTTTCATTTTATTTATATTTTTACTTTCAGAAAGCGTTGTTTTGTAACAAATGGAAATTTAACAAATCGGCTACGACAAATATTAGATTTATCTATACATTTTAAGAATTTTTCAGCTTTTTTTGTTTTAAGGATTTACAGCGTGTGGATTTTACAGTGGATATTATTGCACCAGTGGATAAGCTTAATATAGATAACTAGGTTATTTTTTAATATTTCTGCATATATCAATTTCTGCATACACAATTTCAATAAATTTATATGTAAAATATTAATGGAAATCTCGATTCTACAAAAGTAATACTTTTTTACGGTTTTCACAAATATACATCTATTTTCGGTTCTCCTAGATAGATATATATTTCTCCTCTTAAGAATCTCGTAGATTTCTTTGTCTCTCTGTCTCTCTTCTCACGTTTTCTTCTGTGCGTGCTCGCACGCGGAAATCTGCAGTGACTTCACAGAATTCCACCAAAGTCAATTGACAAATATCCATACATTTCGATAAGAATCCAATCGCGCGGTAGGAAGTCTTTTGGATATCCGCCAGAGTCGACCGTCGTGAGACTTCCGGAGAATTCCAAATTTTCCAACATCGGAAGACGAGGGTTGCATCTCGGCGTGAGCACGGGCGACTACGTGCGCTCGAACTGCTTTGCAATTAAAATCCATCCCACCTGCACCGCCCCGTCGCTTGTAGATTCCGTAAGGCAGGGCAAGGCTTTTTGACATCTCGACGGGTCCTTCCTAGAGAAGGACCAAGTTGAAGAGAAGAAGATAGAGAAGGAAAGAGAGAGAGGGATAGAGGAAGAGAGAGGGAGAGGGAGAGAGAGAGAGAGAGAGAGAGAGAGAGAGAGAGAGAGAGAGAGAGAGACGGACAGAGAAAGAGAGATCCTTTCAGCAAACCGTTCTGAAGTACCACCTGTCATCGCGCGACGCAACCTTCTTCGCTTTTCCTCCGACTTTATCATTCGCTATCTGAATATAAAATCGCAATCGTTGTACTCCTTTTCCCTTGAAAACTAAAATAATTGTCGCCACTCGTGCAATTGTCATATCGATGAACGGAGATCGATACTTTGATCTCCGTGAGTGAGAAACGGAAGATTCCTGATTGAAAATTTGTCGAGAGGCAGCTCGTGATTAACAGCAACGAGGCGACTCGTAAGCAGAGAGGAGGAGGAGTGTAATCCTTGTGGAGCAAAGAGCAAAAACGATTACGATCGATGAATTCGCAAAGGGAGGAGGAGGAGGAGGAAGAGACCGAGCAGTCGTGTCACAGAGTGGCTTGAGGGTGGCAGGAGGGTGTTACGCCAATAAAGGCCAACTGCTATCCGCCGATCCGGATTTCATCGCCGACAAGCGCGAATGAAATTCGCCTGCTTTGAAATTCCAAACCGCCTTACACCGAAAAGGAAGATCTCGACGGTCAAAGCAACGCGATACGTGTCGTGTATAGAACCTGTGGAAAACGGACGAAAGAGCGTGGAAACCGAGCTTCGACAGTCAGTTTGCGCAGTCGTTTCGCATCTTCGAGCGGTTCCCACTCGATTTCGCTACCTTTCGCTCAAAAAAAATGTTTTGCTAGACCAGGTAGAATTCTAAACGTCACAGTTAAAATTTATCGCTGTTTTTATATCTGCTAGAAAAAAATGTCCGTGGTACGTAGAATTTACAGCAGCAGTATTGTAGCAATATCTGCAAGCAAATTTAGCCTGGGTGTGAGAGTTATACATTTGTTTGTCTTTCGGCGATAGTCCTTTTTGTTTACCACGGTCAATGTTTATAAGAAGTGTGACTGGTTTTAATCTGAATGGGCACAGAGAGACTTTCTTGCGAAATTTCACAAATAATTCAGATAGAAATTTTGTCTCTGCCATCTATATTAATTAAATACAAAACATATGCGGATATCGCAAAATTTACTAGTCGTTTATCCATATTAGTTAATTTCTCGTAATTAGATAATTTTCGTTATGACTACAAGATTATCTTTTTGAATGTTCGATTGTGAGTGTGGCAAATCGACATTCCGTGTATTCTATCAAATAATTAATTATCGCGGATTAAGTAACAAGATACATGCTGCAATTGTAAGACAATGATCTCAATTATGGGTTGTGTCCCAATTTCGGAGCAAATTCGGGGCTTAGTTCATTAATGTATTAAAAAAATACATATTATTATGCAAATATACAAACAGAAAAAAAATATATATTCTTTAGTTCTTTTATAATTATATTATAAGGTTACATTTACACTTTGTTAATACTAATTTCGAACGTTGTTAATACTTAAGAAAGAATTTAGAATATCATTTTCTTTATCCTCAGATTTATGCAACTTAGCAGGTTATGCTGTGTACACTATTATTTCGTATAGATTACAACAATGTGAATATAGAGACTGTTAACTCTAATCTGACATAATGGAGTTATTTTCGATTCCACCGGATTTTTACAATCTAACGGAATGAAGACTTTCGATTCATGCACTAAAGAAAATGGTTAATAAAATAATGGTTAATAAAAAAATGAAATTCAAATGTAGTTTTAATTGTTTATCATGTAACAAAAAGTTACTATGGAGCTTTAACTATGGAATTTTAATCCCAGTGTAGCAGATTAACGTGTCAAAGTGTAAAATAAACATAATTTTTCATTATATATTTGAGTTCCTTATTTTAAATATAATATATAAGAAAGGTTTTATGTAAGGTAACTTATTTATTTCTCTAGCTTTTTTAATAATATACGATTAAGGCTTGTCAAACTCTAATCATGAACAAAAAAGATTCAGGTATCTAATCTTCGTAATAATTTTAATAAAATCCGTTTTATATATAATAGGTTAATATATATCTCTCTATAAGAATTTATAATAAAATATAATCTATAAAAATTTGACACTATTAATGATTTTATTCGTTTCTTGGTTTGAAAAAATGATGTATATTCAAATAATTATATTTTTGGACAAATTGAAGTAGACAAATAATTTTGGATAAATTGTAATATTATTTTTACTTGAAAATTTAAATATTGACAAGAAAATTTTAGAGTGCTAATTTCTTAAATATATTTGCAGAAATGTTGTAAATTTTTATGCAAATCCATGTTTTTGCTTGTACTGACAATAAAATAAAATAGAAATAGAAAGACATATTTGCGAACATTTCAGGTACATAATTATATTTTGCAGGTTTGTAAGTCCATTTATTATTTTTTATAGATTTATAGATTTTTTATAGATATTAGTACTTTTATGGAATATAAGTAACGGAGGGCATATAAATATGATCCAATGTATCAGTTTAAAGTGTTTAAAACATATGTTTATAATATGTGAGAGTATATATTATGTGTATATTATGAGTATATATAATATTATGTATATATTATGTGAGAGTTAATATAAAATTGAGTATTGTATAACACATTATAAGGACGCTAAATATTTGCTGACGCATAGTTGGTACCTTTATGCATAAAATATTTCGAATTATTTTTTGTTAATTTATAATCAATCTAAGGCTAACAATTTTGGTTAAAACTAAAATGTGTTTGTTGTTGGTATTAACAGTTCCTTTTGATTGACAATTGACCAATTTATATAAATGAATGGAAAGTTACTCTACCTTAAATTACCCATAATTAGAGCCGTTACCTTAGTACGCGCGTGACACATGATTACAACGAAAAGTAATACTTACTTGTTCCACCCAAACATTTGTCGTCATGATTTGGTTCTTCAAGTTCTGAAAAAGAAAACAAAAAGAAGAGGATGAACATCGGATCTCCGGAAGACGTTATCTTGCTTTGGTTACTCATATGCGGATTTATTGGCTTTTCGAGACGCCGGAGTGATACTAGAGGACAGAGAAAGGAGTCTTTCGAAAAAATCCTAATAAATCACACCACTGTCATACAGACATATCCGTTTTTTACACAGAAATTTGAAATATTTCGCGAATATTTCCACTTTATTTTCGATCATTTTTGAATAAAAAATATTTCACATTCTCAAGACAAGAATTTTCAAGAGAGTGGGAGAAAGAGAAGAGAGAAAGAAAGAGTGAGTACAATGAGAATACAAAAAGAAGATATCGCATCGAATTTTTTTTCCGAAAATTGAAATAGAGGCGTAGTAGGTATATTTTTTGGCTCGCTACGAAATATTTCATGTAGAAGAATATTGTAGGAAAAAATCTCCTCTGCTTCGTCGAAAAACAATGTTGGAAATATAGTGCGCGGAAAATATCGCGTTTTGTCCACGTATCCAACGAAGGAAAATTTTATCTAAAAAAAAAAAAAGAAAAATGCTTTCCATCGTATATGTGTGTGTATGTGAAAAATTTTATAACATTATCTTAGAAGGGAAATTGAAAAATCATTCGCTTTCTACGTCAAAAATAGGTCGTCGGAAAAAACTCTTCTCTCGCGACGTAACAAATTCTTTTTCAGCGGTTCCTATATCGCGACACACGTAAGACGCGAGAAGAACGACTCGCCGAGGTGGTTTCCTTCGAGCCGCATGACAATAATTGTTATCTGGCCGTCGCATTCGGGTCAATAGATTCCCCTGATCGTGCCAATAGAAACGTCAACGGACGTTACAGCGGTTACAGTTCCGCATTGAGCCCGGCCTGGTATCAGTAGTCATTGGCAAGCGTAGCCGGACCAGCGACCGCGGCCAGTGCCCAGCAGTAATAGAACGCGATAATGCTGACAGTAGGTAAGGCATCGGTAGTTATCCGCGCTGCCACGGTAGTAGTAAGTGTCAAGCTGCGGGCGGACGAGCCCTCCGCGCGAGAGACTGTAGAGCCGTCGAACCGCGACTGTGTGTTAACGTACGTTAATGTTCTGCGCGATAACGCGGTAGTTATGGTCCCACAATCAGTCGCATCATCGTCAATAGTCATCGTCTAGTTTCACGTCGGATATATGCAAATCTCGAGGGTGGGAGTTGCGCGCTAGGAAGAGAGAGAGAAAGAGAGAGAAGGGGAGAGTGGGAGAGAGAGAGAGAGAGAGAGAATGAGAGGGAGGAATGCAATGCCACAGAGAAGATTCGGCTTATCTGTCGTGCTACGCCGAATTTCTGTTCTGCAATGTTGAAAAAAATAGAAAAAAGAGAAAAAAAAGAAAAAAGGAAATAATAGATACTATAAAAAGTATCCTGAATGTTATGAAAATTTGCATTTGATCATGCAAACGATCATATCTAAAAAAATAAATAAAAATTTTTGAAAAAATTATAAATTAATCTATAGGGTATTTGATAATTAAGGATATTTGAATTAAGAACACACATCTGCTGTGTACATGAGAGAATGATCACAAAATTCTTCTACCATCTCTCTCTCCCTCTCTCTCTCTCTCTCTCTCTCTCTCTCTCTCTCTCTCTCACAAACAACCACATAAAATTTTAAATTATTAATAAAAAAAGATTTGATAATCACAATACGCGATATGGTAGATTAGCTGTGATGACGACATCTATCTTCGTGTGCTTGTACATTCAAACTGAACAAAAAAGTCCTCTACTATTTTGCAAATAACCACATAGACGTAGTTATTAATTAAAGAAGACGTGCATGATTTTATTCGCGATAATGCACGAATTTCCTTTAATTAATAATTAAAAGTCTATGTGTTTATTTGTAAAATGATAGAGAACTTTTTTTATTTAGTTTGACTTAATATATTGAATCAGTCAGAAAATTCGTTCGGATTTTGTCAACAGATGACGTTGGAAATTAATATTAGAAATATTTTGTCATTATTAATCTATAAATACTGTAAGATTCTGAAACGCTAAAAATCTTTTTTCCTTCACATATATTTTCACTAACACTAATCAAGATCCCTTCCAAATCACTGCTCACTAAATGCTCCTCACACAATTCTGCGTACACACATATTTGCGCCTACGCATGCATATTGGCAGAGATTAGACAAATTCAACGTTATTGAAGAGGAGGATTTTGTTACATATCTGTTTTATGTCCTGAATTGGATTTATAACGAGATTCTGCTGTATTTAGCGATGTTAAATTTAACGTTCAAATTCAGAAATACGTATCATAGAAATAATATAAACTTAAATAAATTGACTATAAAAATTGACGTTAAAATAGAAATATGTTATTTAAGTATATCGTATATATATACAAAGTGTCCCACATTCTCCTTCTCACATTAAGTGGGAATGTTCGTACAACTTGTCTCGGTACGGTGCGGCTTCATATATATATATATATATATATATATATATATATATATATGAGGTTTGATAAAAAAATACGCGGAATTTTTAAATTTCGCAGGTTATATAAGTCCAATTGTCACAATTTTTTGTTGTTGTGTTGGTACACTTGTCCCTGACGTATCTTGACATTGGTAGCCATATTGGATGCTTACTTTATTGTTGGTTGTCGAAAAGGTTACATGTGTTTTAGTATGCTCGGTGATTTTTAACTTGGAGAAAAAATGGAACAAATAATTTGCATTAAATTTTGCTTTAAGAATGGAATAAAGTGCAGCACCGCATTGGAAATGTTGAACGTTGCTTTTGGTGAATCTTCTATGAATAAAACAAGCGTTTACAAGTGATACAAATCCTCTTTCCAAGAGGGCCGTGAAGACGTTGAAGATGACGAGCGCCCTGGACGCTCCAGGACATCAACAACCCAACGTCGAAAAAATGAAGAAAATAATAAAGAAAGTATATATATATATATACTTATTTATTTATTTTTGATGGATAACAAAGCAAAATAATAATTTGGCTGTGCCCTTTGAAAAAAACATAATTGCTTTAACAACTGGAAATCATTATTTTTCGGGTACTAAAAGTAGTTTTTGAAAATAAAAATAAATAAATTCAATTTTTATTTAAAATTAAATAATTTAATCTAATATACATAAAATAACAGCAACAAATAAAAATATTGCAAAAAAATTATAATTTATCGGTACAATTCTGCGATAAAAATGCGCATGATTGTCGACGCAAACTGTCTGCTCACATCTCGCATAGCAATATATAGTTTCTTATTATTTTACCAATTGCAAAAAGAACTTCTTTCCTCTTACAATTTACTTTTCATTAACGTCCTGTGATTCGTGGTTCATTTAGAGAATCTTCGCAACTTTGCTCGCAGTTCCGCGGTAAACGAGATCAGCTGTCTGCAAGTATACAGGGTGTTCCAGATCACCTTCACAATCTTCCGTGAGGACGTAGAGCGGATTGAGATGAACACAAAAGTCTCATACCGTTTTGCGATATTTGTAACAATAGTCAAAATATTAATTAAAGAAGGTTGATGAATGATCACGCGCGATATGGTAGATGAGCTGCAATTGCGCCATCTGCCATTATATACTTATACATAAAATCAAACTGAACAAAAAAGTCCTCTACTATTTTGCAAATGACCACATAGATTTTCAGGTATTAATTAAAAGAAATTTATACATTATGATACACAATCATGTAACAATTTTCTTTAATTAATCTAAATATCTATGTGGCCATTTGCAAAATGGTAGAGGACTTTTTTGTTCAGTTTGACTTAATGTATAAGTATACAACAGCAGACGGTGCCACTGCAGCTCCATATCGCGCGTGATCATTCACCAATCTTCTTTAATTAATATCTCGACTATTATTGCGAATATTGCAAAACGGTATGGGACTTTTGTATTCACTTCAATCCGCTTTACGTCCTCACGAGAAATTGTGAAAGTAATCTGGGACACCCTGTACATAATATTTCTTTACCACCTAATATTTTTAGAGGGGGATCCCAAGCCCCGTCCCTAAAATTCATCCAAATATAATGGTCAATTTAAATTTCAACCTTTTCTTGAATAATCCACAAATCACAGGAAGGATTAATTTGGATGATTGTTTCAGTGCCGATTAATTTTACTACAGCGAGAATTTATCGCCTTTTAAAATTTCTTTTTAATGACTTATAATATCTGCTACAAAAAGTACAAATTATCTTCTGAATCCTTATAATTCGTGCGTTTTTTTCTATCTTTCCGGAAAAGTGAAAAAACTACCGGCACAATCGGTTTCGCGACGCAAGGCCGATCGATATCGCGAAGAATGAGTCCGCTGCTAAAACCTAACCGACGGCGGATATATCGTCGTCCAGAACGAACATAAATAAATGGCGCGAAAGTTGCGGACACCGCGAAATCCGTGGAGCTGAAATAATCGGCGGCGTTAAATTAAATAAAACGGCGGGTATTATTTTCAGCGCGCAGCGGCGCGCCTCAAGATTAATAGCGGCGGTTATCGTCGTTGTCCCTCCTCTCTCTCTTTCTTTCTTTCTCTCTCTCTCTCTCTCATTCGCACAGTGGTGGCGGTGTTTAAAGTTTGCCTCACAAGCGTATCATTAGCAATTATCGCGCGAGCACGCACAAGCTCGTAATGCGGAAGTGTACGAGAACGCGCGCGCGCATGCGCACGAACGAACGCTAAACGTAACGGTAGTTATGGTAGTATAATCAGATACGTATCGACATCAACGATCCGCGCCGCTTCCACGAACGCGTAATAGCTAAGTGATAATAACAGAAGCTCGGCGCACGTGAGCGCGGTTACGATTTCGTACTGAACCATATTAATGTTCGCGCACCAGATACCGGATGATGTTGCACCCGGTAACCCCTTGCAAACGCGACAAGTGAATACCGTAACCGCTGCGGTAATTACGGTTTATCGAATCGAACGTATCGTTGTGATTGCCGCTGTGACTGCGTGCGCAATTATAATCATGATGCGGCGGCTTAACGTGTGCAATTATCTTAGGCGATCCCGGGTAGGAATTCAGAACTGACAAGGAACCCCACATAGGCGTTTAGCTCCGATTCAAATGAGCTTGAAATATATTGTAATTCAGATCAAAAGAAGAGACACGTATTTTTTTATACGTGTCCAGGCGATCTTTTAGGGGGCGAAACACCCCTTTGAAAAAAATCGGTTTTTTTCTTTAGAAGCATGTTTCGTCAAAAGTATAAGAGATAGAAAAAAATTTTGTAGACAAAAATTAAATGGTTTTAGGAGTATTTTGCAATGACAAAATCAGAATCATTTGTGAAAATTAGTGAGTAGTATGTTGACGATCATAATATAGAGTATGTTGGCAATTATAATATTTTTCAAATATCTGATTTTGCCATTGCAAAGTATTCCAAAAATTTACTTTTTGTCTAGAAAAATTTTTTTTCTATCTCTTATACTTTTGACGAAACATGCTCCTAAAGAAAAAAAAAAACCGATTTTTTTCAAAAGGGTGTTTTGTTCCCTAAACGTCCACCTAAACACGTATAAAAAAATACGTGTCTCTTTATTGTCTGAATTACAATATATTTCAAGCTCATTCAAATCGAAGCTAAACACCTATGTGGGATTCCTTGTGAGATTTGGAAAGGCTTTTTCCCCACTTGCATCGAAAAAAGTTTGATTAGATTAACCAAGTGTCTGATAAAATATGAGCGAATTAAAAATTCTGGTTGAAATCCAGGTAAAATACAAAGTCATATAAAAGTCAAAATGACGCCAAATGATATAAAAGTGCTGTCATTTTGATGTCAAACGATACCATTTTCATGACAATTTCATGATATTGATATCAAAATGATATCATCTTGACATCACAATGATTTTATGTTCTGGGAATGAGCTGAAGCCTTTATTAGTACAAGCAAAATTCTATTCAAGTTAACAAGATTCCTGGTTAACACAGAGAGAATATTATAGTTTTCTAGTATTATAGTAGTTCTAATAGTGTAGTATTATAATAGTTCAGGAATAAAGATTTTGTCAGTGAGATTTATCTTGCTAGAAACATAGTAGATTTCGCTAGAACTCAGTAAACAATATAACACATGTGTTATATTGTGTTTGCAATATTGCAATATTGCATTATATTGCAATATTGGATATTACATAATATTGCATATTGCATTTACATTATTGAGTGAAAAATTATAACATAAACATGATGTAACTAATATTCGATGTTTACTAGGAAACAATAGATTTCGCTAAAAACATAGTAAGTGTTTCAATAGTACATTTCAGTTTTATATAAATAATACATAAATAATACTACAAATAGTAACATAAATAGTACATATAAAATAAAAGAATAGCGAATTACTATAAGATGTCGATTTATTTCTTGGCTACAAAATTATATAGTAACTTTCACTATAACTAATTCTCTCCGTGCAGAACTTACAGCTATTCAAGTTAACTAGATATCTTGTTAATTTGAACAGAATTTTAATAACTTCAACTAGAATTTCTGGTTTGTTCATATTTCACCAATATGGCTAAAAATTGGCTAATTTAACTTTATTTGAATCATGTCATGGTGACTTTTACTTAAATCTACTTAAGATCCCTCTGAAATCATTTCAGAAATTGACTAATTTGCTCCTAATTGAGCCTTATTATAGCACAAGTCTCATTTGAGGCATCCACGTCAATATCATTTCATTACTTATTCACAAAGTTCCATTCCGAATTTGCCGAAAATAATAGTCATATTTGGGCTCTACGAAGGCATACTTAATTTCGAGTAATAGAGTACTAATTAGAGTCACTACAACTTATAGTGAATTCAGCATTTGTAGTAGTTCACACTGAGTGCGCATTAAGGTTTGTTCAAAGTCCATTTTTATATTTAAGATCGTCTTCAACACATCTTCAAAAATTTCTTAGCCAAAAACTATCTGTACGGATGTTGTACAAATCATTTCACTACAGTAAGAAGTCTTTGAAGATATATTTAAGACGATCTTAAATATAAAAGCGAACTGTGAACAAGTTTTGTTGGCACTTAATATGCACTAGTGCAAGCGATCGAATTTGCTACACTGAGAGAAAAAAATAGTTGAAATAACTATAATCTCACTATATTTTATAGTTTGTTTTGGCCTCAAAACATATATTTATAGTTCATCTAAATATAAAGAAACAGATTTATAGTCACTATCTTATTAATTTATGTGTATAGTAAAGCACACTTTGGGAATATAGTTACATGTACCTATATTTGCCAAATATTCCAATTGTATTGTCTATATAAAATAGTTAATTTCTCTTATCAATATTTGCTACCTACCATATTTTTTATTTCAAATAATTATAATTCTTGGTAAAAGTTTTACATGGGTCAGTTATACTATGCTTATATTGTAAATGTTACAAACATTATGATAACATTTACTATAAAAATGATATTCCTAATTATAATCTTTTTATACTATGCCATTATAGTTCCAAATATCATACATTTTTCTCTCAGTGTACTACACTTAGTGTCCGACTCAATTAATTTCTACCGCGTAATAGTTAAGGTGTCTCCCTTTATTTTTCTCTCACTTATTCCCGATGAGACGAGTGGCGGGAGTGACAGACACTTTCTTCACGGTGAAGAAAATGAATTCCGCGCCGGTTCCCAGACGCCGAGAAGTTTCCCACATTTTACTACTACTAGTCGAAAGAAAGGTTCTTCTTTCTATCTTGCGCACGCGTAAAACGCTTAGATGGCCCGACGACATTGGTGTAGACCGAATACGATATTTTTTTCTTAAAATCTTGGCGAGCCTTTCCTCGTCCCGCCTCTCGTAGACGCGTTTCACACAGCTCCAAGCGTAACGTCCGATTTATCACCGTGAAAAATCCCGATGCTGCGTTTTACTGGTCTCAAAACGCCGGCATTAAAGTCGCGCTTAACTACTGCGCGTAACAATGCCATAGAAGTTGCTGTACGAGAATCGAAAGCAATCGATGTTGGTTCGAGCTAGATGGGAAAAAACGGAACTTGTTCTCGTGCAAACAACGCGGATATCGGGAATTCGGGAAGCGCAAGAGATTAACGCGTTGTCCCGGCGCGGTTAGTAAACCTCGTTGTCGGCCATTATCAGTTTAGAAAAATAATTAAATGCTCAACGCAGCCGTACACAGATACTCGCTCACATTGACTTACGTCACCTATCAAACGAGTTATTTCCTAACGCGTATTCTCGAATGAACGCGCGCGAGAAGTATGAAAATAATCTAGCGAACCGGGGAAAGTGTATTTTCAGGTCAAATGTTTATCCCTTTTATGTAAACTCTATTATACACGTTGTATTATTGTTTTCTTTTTTGCGGAAATATACGAAGTGCGCTTTCAAATAATCACATAACATAATCCTAGGCAGACCAGGTGCGTTTTATTGAGTAAGCCGATTTCAATTAATATCAGTGCGAGACTTTGTCAGTTATCAAATTATACCTCGTAATTATTTGCGCTTTTCACTGTGGTAATATTTACATGTTATAATCTTTGCTAATGTTTAATTATTAGCACGTATCAAAGTCTGTTTAACGGATGTAATGTTGCGTTCGCTCGACGAGTGAAAGGCGAACGGCACCCGAAAACAGGGAAATGTTAAAGCGTTAATGAAAAAAACATTCTCGAGATTTACGTAATCAAATTTTAGAAATACGCGTAATAAAAATGAGATTAAACTTCCGAACTCGCGATTTCATTGTGGAACCCCGCGAATGTTGCGGACGCGAGATCGCCGGCCGCAAATTAGCCCGATTACATTTCTTCGCGCGAGCGAACTTTAAATTTTCCTGCGAATTAATTTCACCCGCGTTATGCCGCGCGAGCTCCCCAGCCCGGCGGTTCTCCTTAACCTTCGATCGCAGCTCGCACACACCCCCGCATGGGCCAATCTGTGTGATACGTCAACGTGAAGTTCCCGAAAATGAAGCTCGAAACTTCGCGCGAATAGCTCGAAATGAACGACCGTGTGGGCGCAATCGAAGCGCGCGGGAAATTTGAAACGAAGTTGCGAGAGATTGCAACGTGTGCGGCGTATTCCCGTCAATTTACCCCTCAAAAAAGGAAAATGCCGAGAGCGGGGAGGAGGACAGAAACTTGCTTGCTTGGGCGACGCAAGAAATAGAATTGCATCGAGGCATCGAGCAAAAACGGTAGAAATACAGAATCTTCCTATTACGAAGTTTCTAGAAGCACTTTCGAACAATGCTGCCTTCCTGTTCCTTTATGAAAACCGCTTTTCAATGAGAATAATATCGATCTCGTCGGCGCGCGGCGTATTACGAAACATGAGAATCTCTGCACCAGTGGAGATAACTTTTTTGCGCGGCGGACATGTTTTCGGCAAACTGCACGCGGAGAATTTTCTCGAAGAAATAAACATTCATTAAAAGGAGAAGTACCATAGCAGTTTGTAACAACCGTACGTCGCGCGTTGGTTGTTGATCGTATCGCCGGGAATATCGCTCGTCGGAGTCAAGGATCGTGATATGAGTGACACCAGCAAATAATAACAAATAACAATTTATTTGATCTTTGGTATACAGAGCAACGGCGCGAGCTACGCGTGTTTCGGCGTGAGACGGCAGCAGTGATCGGGTCTCGGTTTTGCTTGGTCGAGTCTCGCGGTTCGGTAGGCGGAGCGAATAGCGCGACGCTGGTGCTTCGCAATAGACACGGCGCGTGGAATCCGCGAATCGTAAGGCGAACGGATGTATATCGGCGGGGTGCCGGCGGTACGCGAGATCTTGACGTGTCGCAGCACGTTCCGCGATATATCGGGCGACTCGCGTATCGCCGTAATCAATAAAGCACGTATCGACAACGTTCGATCGGGCGCAGCGAACACACTGGCTCGGGTGCTTGCTCGTGGGGTCGGGATACGATCGGTACCGAGAGGACTCGATCGGGTTCGCGAACACACGAACTCGTAGGCCGGTCGTTGGATC
>NW_022639453.1:2769638-2781814 GCF_010583005.1 Odontomachus brunneus
CGATCGGTACCGAGAGGACTCGATCGGGTTCGCGAACACACGAACTCGTAGGCCGGTCGTTGGATCTTGAGAGGACGGCGAAGTCGGTATCAAGAGCGCTTGATGGAGATAGCGAACACACAATCTCCAGGTGCCGATTTCGTCGAAGTGGTTTCGGAAGATGACGGGCAGGTAGAAACGATACGGTCGGATACCTTGCTCTCCGCTCTGAAGCATCGAGTTCGGTCGGCGGTCCGGATCGGTCTCTCTGCTTATTTCTCGGCCACGGTTTATATACCGTCTCGTTACATCTGATGTTGTGTTGACGTTTCGTGTCTTTAGGCGTGGCGCATGTTTATGTTTGGGTTTATTTGTTTGGCGCTTAGCGCCGTTTACAGCCAACGGATGTTGTGTTGGCTGTTTTTAGGGACGATGCGTGTAAGGCATCGTCACAAGTTTTAATAAGCGGTTAAAATATATTTACAATATCTCACGACGAAATGATTGTAGTAAAATTTTTGCAATCTTGGACTATATAAAATTATAACCAAAATTACTGTGTATTTGCTCAAAAATGTGATGCACGTTTGACTTTCTACTATAAAATTAGTGTAATTATTTAAATGTTCTTTTTTATAAAATATTAGATAGATACGTCAAAGAGTCGCCCAAAGTAGCCTATTTTTATCCTTAATTTTCACAAAAACAAATCTCTGCGGGAGACGAAAAAGAAAGCTCCTCAAAAGTAGATCATTATTGATCAAAGAACTTATACGTTACGACTTGTATTTACGGAGATATTGTGGATCAAAGGTGGTTTATGTAGCCAGCAAAAAGTGCAATTATTGTAGCCGAAGACTGCTGTTAGCGAAAAGGTGCTTCTACAGAAAGATCGGATGCTGTGGCAACTGAAGATTATAAAAGATGCTGTTGATAGCAAAGATTAGCTGCTGATAAAGACTATAAGAAAACGTTTTACTCGCTTACAGACATCAAAACGTCCATGTTTTAAAATCGAACATTATGTTGTGCTCATCGAATAATCACGCGACCGCCACGGTGTTCAAACGAAGAACTTTTGTATGCATTAGCAATGATGGATTTGGAATAATTTTTGCTAAGAATTAAGTTTTAACACTATGATCTATATTTTTAAAATCTATAAAAAGTTATCTTTAATTTGGTGTATCTCACAGCTAAAACGTTTCTGTAAAAAATAGGGATTTTTTTGGCAGTACTCTTTACTATTTCTATAATATAACTATAATAATTTATAATACAATTTCGATATAGTTTAACTTTAGAAAAAAACATTGGAAAAAGAAATATATAATTTTAATATAATTTCTACTACAATAGTTTCTCTGTGTACATAACAAATTTGCAGAAAGTATGAAATCTTTACCGAACAAAAAATAAAACTGTAGGAACCATGGATGTAGGAATATAAGGATAGAACGTAAGCTGAGTTTATGAAGCCGATTTGAGGGACGAGGTATCTCTAAAATTGTGCCTGAATTTGATTGGTTAAGTTGTACTTATGCGCAGTTATAAACGCCAATTATAAACGAAGTATTAAGAACATGAACATATAATTCAGAATAATACGTGAAAAATTAATAACAGTGGGTAGGAGGCGATTCTATGCAAAAATAGGTAAAAAAAAAGAATAATATTTTTTTTTATTGCAACTTCGTTTTCGAGAAAATCGAGGTTAAAGATTTGTCGAGTAAAGAAGATTTTACTCTTGGCAATGCATTCCGCTTAATTGTACATATAGAATCACTGTTAGTAAATGACTCTTCGTTAAAGTGCAGAGAGAAAAACGCGGGATGAATTCGATATTGATTTAATATGTAATATCAAGCCAACATTTACGAAGCATATCATCTTTTGGAATACTGTGAAGAATATTTAAAAACAGCCTGTTTTTCATTTACAGTTTATAATCATTAAAAGGTTATCTTATCTTGTAATGTGATTTTTTTTCACTTTGCGTGTGTTTTTTCCAATTTTGGCAGTCCGATCTACTTTTGCAAAAAGGAACACAATATTGCACCATTACTCCAACGAGCTATTAACAATAAACAATAAGACAATATTTGCTAACCTCCTCATACGTGCTCAGACGTTAGTGGACGCTAATATGTGGTTTGTTCTTTTCAACTGCACTGCTACACTGGTGCAATAAGTTCAAGTGAAATAAAATATATTTGTCTCATTCTAACTTATTGCATCAGTACAACAGTGTAGCTGGAAAGAACAGACCTATGGACGCGAAGACGGTACTACGTCTATACTTACGCTTCTGCATAGTAAAAACCAATCAAAATCAGGCACAGTTTTTACCTCGTCCCCCTCTCTCTGTGGCTTCACTCCTCCGAGATTACACTCCATCTTTATATTCCTACATCCATGATAGGCACAGGAAATTTTTTGCAAAAAGTATGGGATTTTCTCTATAACTTTTAAATGTGTGCAAGAACAATTTCTATGTTAAATTATATACCATATTAAATTATGTTCCATTATACATTTGTTATATATCTTTCGTGTATATCATGCATTGCTTTAATACTAGAAAAAAGTTTGGTTGAGCCTGACAATGAATGAAATAAACGCATTTTGGTTGAAGGAAACAGAATTTTCGATTCTTAAAACCAACTTTGGAGAAAGATTTAGAAATTCTGTCGCTTTTAACCAAAAATCAATTCAATACATGTATTTGTGCAACAGTTCTTTTACAAATGATGAGAAGTAACGCAGCGCGATCGACATCCGGTTACAACAGCCCATTACTACCCAGAAACACAACAAACATTCCATTGTCCCGCGTGACCACCTTTTTTCCGCTTCCTTTTTCATTACAACCCACTGACAAGGAATACCAGCGCTTATCTATTTTTTCCGCAACAAGTTCTTTTTTCCTTTTCGAACCATGGCCAACCGTCTCGAACAAAACTCTTTGCAACCAAATCACTCTATTTGTCCGGGTTCACCCAAGCCTTCTAAACTATCTCCTCCTCCTTTCCAACAAAGGATTGAGAAAGACTGTTCTGTATGATACAGAAATAGTCGTCAGTTCTTGATTAAAGTGATAGTTTCAGCTGTCTGCGCGCGAATGGGCAATGAGCAAGCATCGAGCCTTACTCTTTAATCCTTAAAGTGGCACTCAAGAATCGCCGTTTGAAACAACCCAAAATTCTTCAGAGAAATTCGCGTCATTCCTGTACTCAATCCTCAATCTTACGCTTCAACGTCATTCCGTTCCTTATATTTCGATATTATTTATGCTTCTTTTATTTATTTAGTGAATAAATAGTACCTTAGTGTTAACTACTCATTAGCTTGAACATTTGATCTTAGTTTTAGCATTAACATTAGTGTACTTTCGTCTTGTATTATAACGCATATTATCACCTTTATAATAAACTCGTACACAAATTTATCTTTTGGCCAATTTAAAATATTATTCGCCTAGCATTGCTCTTTCGTTTCCCAATATATCGCTTCAACTTATGCGGAGTGCGCATATTTGCGATATTGTGACATCGCAATATCATGACATCAAGATAAGAGCAACGTGGATGAATTCAATTTTACCTCCTGCAAAAACAGATGCATTGAGAGCGCTTAGGTTGGAATCGCAGACTACAGGGGCTATAAATGTGGACCAGTGGCTCTTTACGCAGCAAAGGTCTATTGTGCATCAAATTTCGCAAAACTAGATCGCGGAGGTCCGAGAGGCAAACCGCATAGATTCGATAACTGAGACTCATGGGAAACAGCAGAATCTTTCTGTAATTCTCATAGACGCGCATATACAATAGTACTATACGTGTGTTACACAACAGTTACTACTCGAGATAAAATTTTCTTCCATACTGGCATTAAAAATATCGAAGCAATATCGAAGCAACATCGAAAATACATACAGGGTGTCCGGTAACTGATTGAGCAACCGCCGTGTACAGGTAGAACAGGTCAAAATAATCATAAAAGTTATATATCTTTTTTTAATTTTCTCAATATTTATTCCGTAATTAATTAAAATGTATAAACGAATGAGAAGCGGTAGGTAGCTCTGTGTGTAAAAGAAATGGCTTATTTCTTAGCAAGATAAGTAAACAGCTGATTTCGAAGCAGAGTAACGTATCGCTTGTTATTTTGCTTCGAAATCAGCTGTTTACTTATCATTGCTAAAAGGTAAACTATTTCTTTTACACACAGAGTATGTCCTACCGCTTTTCGTGAGCTCATTCGTTTATATATTTTAATTAATTACGGAATAAATATTGAGAAAATTTCAAAATGGTATATAACTTTTATGATTATTTTGACCCGTTCTACGGCGGTTGCTCGATCAGTTACCGGACACTCTGCATATTATTAATAGTATAGGCTATTTTTTACTTTTCTACTATTTTCTTGTATGTGCGATAAATTTATATATCCACCAGGTTTCAAAATATATCTGATTAAATTATTCATTTGTTGTTGCCATATATACATTTCGCTTTTTCAGTATGGGAGACAGAATTGGAGAGGTCGTACGAATGTAAAAGTTTCAGTGAGCGCGACTGTTTCCGAGAAACGGTAGCGCTGGAGCGCAGTGTTGCTAGATAAAACTTCAAATTGTATTGAATATCTAACCAAAATGTATCAATTGCATCGATATTGTATCAATATGAATTCAATATTTTATAAAAACTAACTAAACTGAGAATTATTTTCTCCTAGTCTTTATACATAGTATTAAAAGTTTTGAGTCTTAAATTTTATTTTGTAGTTTGAGATATAGGTCTTTTTTTAAGTTATCTTAAAATACTTAAACTTATTTCATTTATTTAAACTTATTTAAACTTTATTTAAACTTTCATTGGTTATATTTAGAGATAAACATACACTTTAAATATGATAATAAATATTATTTGAAACTTAAAATAGTTTAATCATAAAGAAATGTAGATCATTAATTTTGTAGAAAACATCTTCAATTAAGGAGATTCATACTAAGAGTAGAAAAGCAAAATGCAGAATACTAGAATTTTTTAAAGCCAATTTGCATAGCGATTGTCAATTCTATCAGGTATTACCAATATAAGTTCTGATTGGATTAAAAAAACATCTACTGCTTCTAGTCTTCTAGCCTTAAACTTTATAGCGACAACTGCAAACTCATTAATTGCAGATACAATCAGATATAGCCACTTGGACGTAGAACGCAATACACTGGCCGCAAAAGACCCAAGATGCTGTAACAAATCAATTTGATGTCTTTCTATAAATGGGGAAAAATTATCGACTGGTTATGACACAAATTATTTATATCATCACTAGCAATACTGCAGGATAATCGAGCACGCGTTTCTGAGGACGTATTTCTGATAAAAAATAGCGTGGTGCTATTAGTCGTTTCTCTGCGTAAGAAAAATCGAGTAATAGGAATGACGCCCTTGTATATTCTATATATGGCGAGAGCGAAGCGCACATAGTTAGTCTCATTAGAGTTACGATCGAGTCAGAGAGTCTCAATTAGTCTCAGTCGTGTTACAGTCAGAGTAGA
Organism: Odontomachus brunneus; assembly: GCF_010583005.1. Taxonomy (NCBI): domain Eukaryota; kingdom Metazoa; phylum Arthropoda; class Insecta; order Hymenoptera; family Formicidae; genus Odontomachus; species Odontomachus brunneus. Next base: position 2,775,184 of record NW_022639453.1, read on the forward strand.
GAGTCAGAGAGTCGTTAGTCAAAGAGTTAGTTGATAAGTTATCGCGTGTTAGCAAACGATTCCAAAGATAATTAGGTTATCTGAGACTAAGACTGAGACTGAGTCTTGTATAGATCAACCTCCTTAAATAGATTACCATTTCTCATCTTCGTAAAAGTAAATATTATTCAACAAAAATTTTATGTGTAAGCATGTGGTAAGCACATGCTTTCCTTCCACTGTTTCCATCCTTACGGCATATCATGTCGTGACCGAAAGGAAAAGAGTAATGGAGACAAACGTAACGTTCGCAATTGATAATGCGAGACTTTAGCGACATTTAACGTCGTTAGACTTGCGCGTCAGAGTCGCTTTTGCGTGACAAGAATTTACGAAAACGTCGAGATGAACTGCCGCTCTTCTTTTTATAGTTTTAGCGTAAACTATTAGAAGAATATTGTTAGGCACGAATCACTGCAATTTTGATCGTTATTTTGAAAAAGAAGGAAACAGATCGGAGGATAAAACAGGGAGAAGGGCGTGGAAAAAATGAACATAAAAATCGTGCGAACATTATCGTGAAATTACGAATAAACTTTACGAGAAAGAGTGACATAAGAGGCGGAAGGAGGGAGAACGCCAGAAAGCCACTCTAGAATTTAATATTTCCAAGCTTAATTTTAGCTTCATTTCTGAGCTTATTGATATCGATTTCAATGATATTTTGTGATTTGCAACTTGTTCCACTTATACCCGATTTCATCAACGTCGATTAAACCTTCATCTGAGTATTAACTTTTTCAGACAAAGACTTAACTCAAGTTAAAATTTAAGGTTTAGTCGGCGCTGGTGAAGTCGGGCATTAGAGTTTTCACACATAAATTGGTGTAAATAAGACATGAAAGAGTGAAGAACCAATCACGATTATTTTAGATTTATGTACTTTAACCCCCGGTCTACATTAGGTGATTTAAGTCTTAAACCTCAAAAATCACAGTTGATTATTCGCTTCAAATTTGATTATGATTGGTTAGTTTTTAAGACTTAAGACTTAAATTACCTAATGTAGAACTGGGATAAAAGAAGAACTAACGTTAAATCTGATTGTAAGCAGAAATAACTATAATACGTGGAACTAATTGAAATCCTAATTACTCAATCTAAATCCTAAGATTTGTTCGTGTTGTTGGCAATCTTCGCACTTTCCGTACTCAGAACGAAACGGAGTCATATTCGAGCGCTGGAGGAAGAAAGAATGAGGGAATTAAGCGCGAAAAGTGGACGCAATACGAACAAATAGAAGTTATGTAAACTATATATATACATATATAAGGAGAAGTTATATAAACTTAACTATTTTGTATTTTTTATAAACTTAACGATTTTATATTTTCAACATAAATATCGATATTTCTCGAAATTATCGGCATTATCATTATCGATATTTTTGATCGACAATAATACTGTTATTGATATTTCAAGAAATTGTTGCAACCTTGATTGTGATCCAGCTAGATGTATGTAAAATTAACAGAGCAACTTTACTAATCAATTCATAAAGGTTACATATCTTATGAGTGGTTCATATTGATTATATAGAATAAAAATACGAAAGAAATATGAAAAAAATGATCAAAATTTGCTCAGAATAATATGTAAAATATAACATGAGAATCTGAGAATAACTTTAAGTAAACCTTTTGCTACATCGATATAACACAGAACTTACATCATTGTATGATGTAAATTCAATGATTAATGCATTTGTTTCTTAAATATAACTAAAAGAATCGTAGAGTTTCTATCATCGATTGTCCCACATCGTGATGATCACGAAAGACTCTGACTTGATCTACAATATGTGGAGAAAACTTGGTGTAAGAAGTAGTAGTAGGTGCAAGAAATAAAAATAATTTATTTTGCTATACTCTAATTCTCTTATACCGAAAGTATTTCAGTTGAAGAAACACTTCCGATGTAAGAAAGCTAAAGTATGTAAATAAAATAAATTATTTCTATTTTTTACTTCAATTTTTATTTCTTATATCAAATTTACACCATATATTGTGGACCAAGTCCCTGGGTATCGATTAATCCCAAATTATTCTGCACGGTCTTAAATGATACCGCGTGACTCGGTGCGCGTGTTATTGCAGCACGGTAACCAGGAAGCGCGTTCAACCGTGTCAGGGTTCATTACGCCGAGAATATACGAACTTCGTTTATCAAGTGAACATAGTTTCGTCGGTATTTATCGACCGTGCATCGGGTCGTATCCGTTGCGTTCGCACGGAAGTTCGCAGGCGCAGCTGCTCTTTTTAAGCGGATTAAAAGCGCCGATTACGTCGGAAACATAGAATTAACCCCGCGGGTACGAATTAATTCGCTCTAATCCAGCGATTAGATACGGCTGGGGCCGCGACGAGAGAGTCACACTCTCGCTGTCTCGTTACGAGTTAACGTGGCGGTGTCGACCCCGCGTCCGTCGGTTCTCTACCTCCTTTCCTCCCTCCCTCCCGTCCTCCATGTCCTCCGTGACGACGGGGATCAGCATCAGCCGTCGCGACGACGAAAAAGACCGACGCCCCGCCGATAACTCTTTCCCCTATTGACAATCGTCCAGTACGATGAGTGGCAGTAACCGGTTACAACGCGCACGCCAATTCATATTTCACGCCTAGCGCGCCACAAAGGGAATTTGCTTGGCCGCGTAATCCGGTTTTACGTTGCGCCGTTCGCCCGATTATTAACATCGTTTATCAACCCTACGCCGGCGTCATTGTATTCGCATTTATCGCGCGGCGCTGCCTCTTTAATAACCAATATCGGGGGTGAAAACAGTTTTACACCCGCTATTCGCCCCGACGATATGCCGTATCGCGTTGGCGAGCGTTAACGTTCGTTTGGCTTACGTCGGCTGCGTAAGAACGACGTTGCGCGTCTCCTGCAATGGTCGCAATGTCGCTTGCAGTCCCAGGGAAAGAGAAACATCGTCACGAACATCGTTTATCTACGGCTAAGCTAGGTTCGTCTTGCACGCTTCCGTGCTGAAGCATCATTCTATACTGAGAGAAAAATGTATGATATTTGGAACTATAATGGTATAGTAAAAAGATTATAGGAATATAATTTTTATAGTAAATGTTACCATAATATTTGTAATATTTACAATATAAGCATAGTATAACTGACCCGTGTAAAATTTTTTACCAAGAATTATAATTATTTGAAATAAAAAATATAGTAAGGTAGCAAATATTGAATGGTAAGAGGAATTAACTATTTTATATAGTCAATACAATTGGAATATTTGGCAAATATAGGTACATGTAACTATATTCCCAAAAGATGCTTTACCATATATATAGAGTAATAAGATGGTGACTATAAATCTGTGTTCATTCTACTATAACTTCATGTTTAGATGAACTATAAATATATGTTTGAGGCCAAAACAAACTATAAAATATAGTAAGATTATAGTTATTCCAACTATTTTTTTCTCTCAGTGTAGATACATTCATTGCAAATCCGAGTATGTTATTTTTAAACACATAAGTATGTAATTGACTGAATCTATTTTTATATGTTTCTTACCGTCTTAAATCGCGTTATTTAACACGCTCAAATGTATAAAATTCTAATTTATACACTATAAACATGTTAAATAAAGTGATTTAAAACTGTAAAAGACATATGAGAAGAGTTTCAGCCAATTACAAATTTATGCGTTTAAGAATAACACACTAGGATTTACAGTATTGCTACTACTGATACAGAGGGATGTATGGTGCTTTTATCGATGATAACGTCATTATTTTGATATTTTTTAAATTTATTTGTTAATTCTATCTTACTACAAGGGTAAAGTGACTAAAATATGACAAAAATCATAAACAATATTTTCCAATAAATTTTAAAAACTGAATGAGAATGGGTGCGTGCGGAGCCGCAGGGCATCAAGGATTAATTTATGACAACCAGGAAGCGCTGCAACTTAATTCGGAAAAATGTGTAGCCACTGTTAGTAACCGAGTGTACATTAGATTACAAAATAACATATAATAGTAACGTATATATGTACATTCCTTCTTGGTTATCATACATATATAGTTTCATCTTGACATATTAATTTTTAAAATAGATAGATTGAATAAATTGACGCGTAGGCAGACAACATATAGGTAGGCGAATAAAATATTTATCTATTACTAGATCAACATGAAACAACCAATTAATAAGCTTCTATTATTTTTTAATATAATCTAATTAGTTTAAAACTGGACTAGTAAAATTTTTAAAATAAAATCAAAGAACAATCATCAACGGAACATAAAAGCAATAAACAATCAACATAAAATGTACTTTTTCTTCATTGTACACATACACGCACGCACGCACACCCACACACATGCACACACACACACACACACACACACAAATAATAAGTAGTTATAAAATTTTATATTATTTGTTTTACGTTATGTGATAAAAATCGAAACAAATGGCGTTCTGCCTAGGATTCTTTCGAGATACTTCTATAGAGAGCTGAAAATATCAGGATATCCTGCAAAATGCGAGACGGTTAGTTACTATTGGTAGCTGCGACCAGAATTAAATTCATTGTAGAAGAAACTTTATTCGGCTCCGTACATCTTCTGAAACATTGAAAAATGCTCGTACCGCATAATTACACTGCGTTCCACAAAATGCTGTTTTCATTTGCGTCATTACGTCATGTTAACGATTAACATCCATCGTTGTTGAAGAATTACTCATTTGCATCAGAAACGGAAGTATCTGTTTATTTCGCTCGGCCATTTTTGAGTGCACAAAAAAACTTTTCAAATTACGGATTTTGCTGAAGATGGGTTAAATCACAAAAATTGTATACATTTTGTTTTCTTATTTCACAGAGTGTTTCTTAAGTAATGTCCAATATTTTGGGAATTGGTTTTTCGAGATCATTTTATGATAAGTTTATATGAATGCTTTCAGTTATTTTATGAAAAGTTTATAAAAACATATGGTTTCCTCGTCTGATAAGGTACCACAAATTTTTGAATTATCGCTTTTTGTTAATAACTCCTGAACGAAAAGTTTTCTTTTTCAAACTCCAGCTAGCAAATTGATAGTATAGATATTACATTAATTTCTAACTTACAAGCACCGATTTTGTAAAGAATCAATGACGTAGAAAGGAAGTAATATATTATTGCTCAAAACTTGTACGTTAATGGGCGAAATCAAATATTTTGTGTAGATTTTTATTATTTTATTAATTATCTACTCTTGGTAGATTTCTCTTGGTAGAATCTATTAGCTTAGAAGATATTTGCGTTTTAATATAGAATTTTTAACATTTTATATCTCTCTCACTCTGGCTCTTGAAACTACATGTTCATATGAACTTTTCTTTATAAAATGACCTAAAGAATTACTATTTATAAAATACTAGACAATAATTACGAAAGATTTCTATAAAATAAGAAACATTTTTGCATATTATATATATTGTATATATTATATATTCACAAAGTCTCTCTCTCTCTTTCTCTCTCTCTCTCATCTTTATCTTACATTATAATTGAGCAAAATATGTTGATTTTTCAAATAATTTCATTATTCAATCAAATATTCGAAGTGTTTAAAAAGTTTTGTTTTCTTTTTTATTCTATTGGATAGTTGGTATCAAATGGGATTGCCTGGATCCCCAAATGGGATCCCTTCATAACATAAAAGTATACCGACGTTACTAATTAAATAAGTGTGAGTTCCAATGGTATTTCTATTTCAACTCTAAGGAACTCAACTCAAGGTATTTCTATTTCAACTCAAAAAACCTACATTTAGAATAACATACATAAATACATTTAGAAACCTACATTTAGAATAAAAATAAAATTGTCAATTCGTATCACACACACATACATAATGAAACAAACAATTTTGAGATAAATTTAAATATTCAGAATCTATGGTTTATCTTGAAAAATGTTGAGAAATTCCTGTGCGGATACATTAGACGTGGATCTACATCAGGCATATTTTTCAAATTACTTAATAATGCGAATGAATTAAAGCGCAAATACTTTGTTGCGCAGCTTATTAATTACCTCGACCTGCTTGTACGCGATTATTATTAAATCCGACGTAGTTTCATCTCGTTATTAAAACTTCGTCCACTCTCTCGTAAACCTCGCTCACCACTATGTAAGGTTGAGAACATTCTTACCTCGCGCGTTCTTGCACAAGAAACTACCTAATACTCTCGTGGTCTTCGATATTGGTCTACGTAACGCGACTGTTCATCAGTCAGCGATTTTAAACAAGGTGGTCAAGAAAACATAAGACGTACAGATCTGCTTGCGTGCGTGCGGATGTATGTGTGTGTATATGTGTATGTGTGTGTGTTATATATGTATGTATATGTAGGTGGATATAGGTGAGCTTTCTAATGGTATGGAAATTGGATGTCGGAAGAAAACAGAGGGGTTGAATCGAGCTCTCTCCAGAGACAGAGGAAAGAAGGGATATATTATAGCGCCGGCCTTCTCTCCTATCCTCTGTAACTCTTTATTTCACATATCTACCCATCATTTTTCTTCGACTCTCTCTCTCTCTCTCTCTCTCTCTCTCTCTCTCTCTCTCT
>NW_022639453.1:2781854-2785013 GCF_010583005.1 Odontomachus brunneus
TCTCTCTCTCTTTCTCTCTCTCTCTCATCTTTATCTTACATTATAATTGAGCAAAATATGTTGATTTTTCAAATAATTTCATTATTCAATCAAATATTCGAAGTGTTTAAAAAGTTTTGTTTTCTTTTTTATTCTATTGGATAGTTGGTATCAAATGGGATTGCCTGGATCCCCAAATGGGATCCCTTCATAACATAAAAGTATACCGACGTTACTAATTAAATAAGTGTGAGTTCCAATGGTATTTCTATTTCAACTCTAAGGAACTCAACTCAAGGTATTTCTATTTCAACTCAAAAAACCTACATTTAGAATAACATACATAAATACATTTAGAAACCTACATTTAGAATAAAAATAAAATTGTCAATTCGTATCACACACACATACATAATGAAACAAACAATTTTGAGATAAATTTAAATATTCAGAATCTATGGTTTATCTTGAAAAATGTTGAGAAATTCCTGTGCGGATACATTAGACGTGGATCTACATCAGGCATATTTTTCAAATTACTTAATAATGCGAATGAATTAAAGCGCAAATACTTTGTTGCGCAGCTTATTAATTACCTCGACCTGCTTGTACGCGATTATTATTAAATCCGACGTAGTTTCATCTCGTTATTAAAACTTCGTCCACTCTCTCGTAAACCTCGCTCACCACTATGTAAGGTTGAGAACATTCTTACCTCGCGCGTTCTTGCACAAGAAACTACCTAATACTCTCGTGGTCTTCGATATTGGTCTACGTAACGCGACTGTTCATCAGTCAGCGATTTTAAACAAGGTGGTCAAGAAAACATAAGACGTACAGATCTGCTTGCGTGCGTGCGGATGTATGTGTGTGTATATGTGTATGTGTGTGTGTTATATATGTATGTATATGTAGGTGGATATAGGTGAGCTTTCTAATGGTATGGAAATTGGATGTCGGAAGAAAACAGAGGGGTTGAATCGAGCTCTCTCCAGAGACAGAGGAAAGAAGGGATATATTATAGCGCCGGCCTTCTCTCCTATCCTCTGTAACTCTTTATTTCACATATCTACCCATCATTTTTCTTCGACTCTCTCTCTCTCTCTCTCTCTCTCTCTCTCTCTCTCTCTCTTTTCTACTTCTCTCTCTCTGTCTCCCTCTGTGTCTTCCCTGCTTAGCTAGTCTCACCATTACGCGGCTCTTTGTTTTCTCATATATTTATGCGTCTCCCTCCGCGTTGCGTATTTTCTTACCGTTACAAGATATCAGTTCTTCTCCTTCTTTTTTGTATTTTAAAAACTTCGTCGCTGCTTCGTCTTATCTTTTTGCGTTTCCTCCCGCGATCTGTTTTTTCCGATGCTAATTTTCCTACGGACGCCCTGAGCGCTATATTATTCCGCCTCTCTTTTTCCCTCTTGTTAACCCGTTTACGCGAAACGTACGCAGACTCGCCGGGGTATCTAGGTGGATATTCAGGCGGGTGCACGTTGATACAAGTGTGTCTATGTGTGTATTTTCCACTTGACGACGCTTCCGGGGTGTAGCTTTAACGATACCTCGGAGAAATTCAACAAAAGGGCGGAGAAATCGTCCCAGGCATAGGAGGTCGGCGAAATTGGAAAACGAACTTAGGGAGAATACTATTATCCGCGTCGTCTTTTAGTCTTATTTCGTCTCGACCACGGAGAAGTCTTCGGGAAATTTCGAATTGCACACCATCGCGCCTAACGGTGGCGACAGCGGAAACGTGTGTTTGGTCGCACGTAGCCATTTTGACGACGTGACCGACGTGAGCTTCGTCGCGCCTTTGCGAGGATCCATCGGAGCGAAAGCAAAAGTATGTCAGCGAGGGATCGCGGAGGGCTCGTATTACTCTCCTGTGATCCTTAATAATCTACAGAAAATTCAAGCGCGGCCATATGAAAGAGCAGTGTTTCGTCGGCGCGGCGCTTTGTTTATGGAAGTTATGAGACATTGTCGAGGGACACCATTGACTTCGAGCCGCTTCGCGTGTACCTGGGCATTGTTCGAAAGTAGGTTAAGGAACTAATAAAGCTTTGAAAGAGCGAAAACGTGCCCGCGCTTAACGCGGGGAAAAAGGGACAAGAGGGAAAAAGGGAATCGTAGGCGCGGAGATAAGGGCCGCGCGCGAGAGAATGAAGAAATGCAACATTGAAATTATACGACGGTAACACAATGCGCTTCCAGTTACAATGATCGTCGTCCTGGCAGCAAGTCGTAACGAACACAAGTATCTCGGGTAAGTAGCTGATAATAAGGAAAGAAGGATAAGCGGAAGCGACGACTTTGATACTCTGGACTGTTCGCTCGAATGCTTTCTTCCAGGATAAAAGGGGAGTTTTGTGTGAAATTATAATTCCACGCGAATAATCAATAATGTCATACACAGTAAAAAACATTTGTACATTTCATTCAGAATCAGTTGTTCTTAAAATTTTAATGTATCTGTGTGTTAACTCTCACATGACACACATGTTTTGGGTACCTTAAGGGGATGCTGAAACTGAAAACTTTACCGACAGAACACTGACATTTTTCTGTAAAGTTTACGTCGTATTGGTTACACAGAATTACAAATACTTTTACGCAATGAAAATACATGCAAAAATAAATAGGAGCATTGCTCAATATGTGACAAAAACGGACAAAAAAATTTTAATGTAAAATCTTAAGCTATCAGTTAGCGTAATATTTGCCTAATCCAAAAGCTCCGCAGCTTGTATATACCGAAAGTGTGGATGCTCCAAACAGAAAAATTTTGAAGAACATTGCTCTACCTTTGCATCTGCATTTGGAAGCTTAAAAATATCGAAAAAGTTTGGAGAAAAATTTCTACACATATATAGTTAGGTTTTCCATTGAATATGGTAAAACAAAGCAACACACTTTCATGTAAATTCTATATACAGTGATGGGAAAAAGTTCCGGAACGGTGAAATATCTCGAAAACTAAGCATTTTAGAAAAAAATGTTTCAGATAAAAGTTGTGGCGTTTAAAAAGATGTATTTACTAATCACATCAGTTTGACCTTGGGTTGCGTAGCGAAGGTCAGGTCAAGGTCACATTAATTTTTTTAAATGGAACACCCCATTTTTCATTGCATATTCTTATAGCACATCTCGAGAGCTTTCCAAAACGCTATAATAAAATATTTTTTC
>NW_022639453.1:2785062-2793566 GCF_010583005.1 Odontomachus brunneus
GTTCCATTTAAAAAAATTAATGTGACCTTGACCTGACCTTCGCTACGCAACCCAAGGTCAAACTGATGTGATCAGTAAATACATCTTTTTAAACGCCACAACTTTTATCTGAAACATTTTTTTCTAAAATGCTTAGTTTTCGAGATATTTCACCGTTCCGGAACTTTTTCCCATCACTGTATACAAGAAATACGAAAAGGATAGCGTGATTATGTTAGTGACGATCGTCTCTGCATTATCGACATTGTTCGAGTTCGTCATCGACTCCAGCATCCCCTTAATTTGCCATACTAGAGTTGTTTCCGTTTTCGCTTATTTGTATTTCGTAAAAGTAAATAATGCTAATAAAACTCTATAAAAAATAATAAATATACTTTCAAGTCTGTAGAACAGATTTATGTATAGAATGTATTACAAATATTCACTTAAATTTCATTTTATTGTGTAAATATAAGCAAAAACGTAGTTTACATAAAAATTCGTAACTTTTCTGAAAATGAATTTTCAAAATTAATACCCTAAGATTTTTTGTTGAACTTGAACCTTAAAAAAAATTACGTGTATATTTCAATTTTTCAAAAAGTATAATTATTTAGTTATACGAAAATACATCATTTTGTCAGTTAAAAGAAACAAAGAAAACCGTTAATAAAGTTCTTAACAGATATTAATTATAATACGTTTTATTAAAATTATTAGTGATTCTATTTATACTCGAATCCTTTTTTCTTGTTTGTAATTAGAATCTGACAATACAAAAACCTCGAACACGTATAATAATATGGCCAAAAACAAATGAGCTCCTTATAAAAATCTCTCTTTAATTTTATTTATACTTTCTTTATATTGAATGAAAGAAATTAAAATAACGAAATATCGTTAATATAACGAAAAATCATCTATATTTTATACTTTACATCTTTATTTTACAGTTTAACATTTTAATCAGTCATAAACGAACCCAGAGCAACTCTGCTTTTTTGTTATATAATAATTAATTCAACAGTGACTCAACAGTGTTTAAATCTCATATTCCAGCCAACTATAACTTTTTTTACCGCGTGAATAAAAAGTTCTCATTCCATTAGTTTGCGAATAATTTCAAGTGAAAAGGTTCGAAAATAATCTCAGTGTGTATCAGATTTAGATTAATTTAACATATCATGTTCATGTTAACTGAATATTCAATTAATATGTAATATATATAAATTGTTAAAATGACACTTGTAAATATTAAAATTATTTCATACTGCAGTAATCGATATTTCATACTTTAGTGTCGATTAATATATTATTGATGTTAATTTTATTGGAAAATTATGTTTCGTCATCTTATGATATACACAATATAAAGTGTATCTACAGTCAGTGTAAAGAATTGATGTAGTATCTAAGGTAAATGATTCTCGAATTTAATCTTATATGTGGCAAGTAATCTTTCAAATATGATATTAATTAAATCAATTAATCACATAAGAGTAAGATTTCATGTAATATTAGATTTCATGTATAAACCGTAACAGGTACCATGCCTTTTTAGTCAAGTTATAGGTACGGTGGACCCCAATGAATTTTTGCCATTTTTAACATGATAATAAAAGGTAGAAAAAAAACGTTTTATAGTTCGAAAATAATACTTTACGAATATTATATTACAACTAGATATATATAATAACAGTCTGTTTTTCAGTAATCTAAAAGAAAACGTTAACTGATTATAAAATGAACACAATGTGGACAGAAATTGAAATAAAATATACTGAAAGATAAATAATCGGGAAAAGAAAAAAATTTATATTTTAATATAAATCTACAAATTATAGATTATATAATTATAGATTATATAAACAAGTATTGTTAAATTAAATACAATATTAAAATCTTAGAGAGTTAAATCTTAGAGTTTTTAGATGCAATCGTTACAGATAGTGTTTGCACATTTGGTGCATACTGGTTCATTGCATCTAACATATATTTCATTGGATTTCATATCTTTACTTTTAGGACATTTATTATATTTTACTCTGGATAACAAAATAATTTTAGATCTTTTAGTTTCTTCAATTTTTAAAATAGATAAAATTATTAAACGCAATCGCTTATGAATATATTGAGTAAGACGTCTCTTAAGTTCAGATTCTACTAACTAAAAGACAAGAGCTTTTACTCTTTTGCGTGAAGAATGAATCATATTGAGCTGAAGATTAAGGCAATTATTTTCATAAAAGTAACGTTAACGGTACAATGGGGTCACTGTGACCCCAGATGAAAAACAAATGCATATAATTCACATCTACTTACAAATAACTCGATGATCTTTTCTTCTGTCACACTGAAAACTGTTACTCAAAAGGTACTGAAGATATTAGCGCCATACAGTGGATAATTTAGGAATTATCACGAAAATAAAATTAGTTGGAGTCCCTGGGATCCCATGGTATCTTTTACGGGTTAACAACATTTTAAAAACAACGCAAAAAAATGATAAACAGAACATATTTTTCTTTATCAATGTAACAATAACATTTTTTATGTTATATTTGACACTATAAATATATTTATTTTGCATAAAATTTGCTTCAAAATAGTGTCAGTGATTTTAATTTATAATGTAATTTCTGTCAATTAAAAACATAATATTTGTATTATTTCTTAATATATTCAACTTGTATTAAATTAACACAAAAATTTGAGTAGACCGTTTGAGAAACGTTTTGTTAAATTTAACACAATTTCTCACTATGTGGTATACCTAAATATTTTCTAAAATAATTGAATTTTAAATAATCGAATTGTGAATAATTTTAATGGAATTTTTTATACTTGCACGACAGATGAAGCGTCTTGTGTAAATGAAGAAATGCTCTATATAAAACATATTAAATGCATCTATATTAAATGCAAGTGTAAATAAAATTAGTTGGAGTCCCTGGGATCCCATGGTATCTTTTACGGGTTAACAACATTTTAAAAACAACGCAAAAAAATGATAAACAGAACATATTTTTCTTTATCAATGTAACAATAACATTTTTTATGTTATATTTGACACTATAAATATATTTATTTTGCATAAAATTTGCTTCAAAATAGTGTCAGTGATTTTAATTTATAATGTAATTTCTGTCAATTAAAAACATAATATTTGTATTATTTCTTAATATATTCAACTTGTATTAAATTAACACAAAAATTTGAGTAGACCGTTTGAGAAACGTTTTGTTAAATTTAACACGATGCTCTATATTAAACTTGAGGATCCTCAGGTAATATACGGTAAACGATGCACATCGCACGAGGGATAAGCCATACGTGGCGTGTAAACTTTGAGGATACTGGAATTACTAAAGAGTATACGATAACTAACTAGGGTGTACTAGACGGCTCCTAGCATCCCGAGCATTAAAACTGCAAAGCGGAAGTTTGAGCGTTACTTCGTGATCTAATACGAATTGAGATGCCTTAGCGCATAGCGTAGAGAACATTAATTATGTATGTATTATTCGAAACTTCGCGATTTCTTCATTCTCAACTTTGTTCTCGACTTAGTAGCTAGGATCGCGATGAATTTTGCCTGATTAAACTCTCGAAGACGTGTTACACAACGCGTTAATTAATTCATCTAATGTTCTTCTTTTTTATCGATATACCGAGCGAGATCACTTTCCGCGACGCGCATTTTACACGTGGAACGAGCGAAGGAAACGCCAGAGAATAATTCCGCTAAAATTCTATATCTGAAGGGCGCGCGAGAGGCCTCCTCTTTTCAACTTTCGCCCGTGATCTCTCTCTCGAATGTGGATTGGACACGGAACGTTCGTCCGCGAATGAGATCTATAAAAGAGGAACGGCGGGGCTGTAACTAACGCGAACGTCGAGTTCGCTTAAGCCGTCCGCGTAATGAGTTCCGGCGAACACGATAGGACTGTAAAAACGTCGAAGCGCACGGATTTATTTACGTCAGAAACGACGGCCACCGACCTTTGACAAATCGAGCACGGCTTGTCGGGAACGTAAGAGAAAAGTCCGTTGTTCGCGTTCTTTTTCGTGTTCACCGGGGGGAGCTATAAGAATTCCTTTTAACGTATAGAGAGGGAGACGTTGGCGTCTGTGGAAACGAAATCGTGATACGAATCGTAAAGAGAAAGAAAAAGAGGAAGGAGAAAAAACAATGAGAGATAAGAGAGAGAGAGAGAGAGAGAGAGAGAGAGAGAGAGAGAGAGAGAGAGAGAGAGAGAGAGAGAATGTGTCTCCGTCCGTTACCACACAGGAAACACGGACGAATACGAATCTCTATTTTTAAACAGAAAAGAGGTCTTACTATCTAACTAAAACTAATATAATAATCATTGTTTCATATATAAGCGGTACATAATTTTGTTAGAGAAATCTTTAAGGCTCGTATTAATAGTCGTTACTCGTCGAGATACCTAAAACTAATATATTCAAATTATTGTTTCATATACAGGATGTATCTCAAACTTTCCTCCGCAGTTCTTGTGGAAACCTATAACGAATTAAGGTAAACATAAAAGTCCCATATCCTTTTGCAATATTCGCAATAATAGTTGAGATATTAATTTAAAAAGATTTTTGAATGATATCATGCACGATACGGTAGATGAGTTGTAGTGGTGATGTATACTGTTGTGTGCTTGTACATTGGGGCAAATTGAACAAAAAGCCCTTTATCATCTTGCAAATAATCATCTTGCAAATTATCATCTTGCACATAGATGTTTAGTTGTTATTGAAAGAAAGTTATAACATGATTATGCACGATAATATACACGATAAATCTTCTTTAATTACTATCTAAAAATCTATGCGGTCATTTGCAAAATGGTAAAGGACTTTTTTATTCAGTTTGACTGTGTAAGTATATAACGGCAGACGGCGTCACTACAGCTTATCTACTATATCGCATGTGATTATTCACCAATTTTTTAAAATTAATATCTTTATATTTATTACGAATATTGCAAAACGGTATGGGACTTTTATGTTCATCTCAATTCGTTCTACGTTCCTACAAGAATTGTGGAAGAAAATCTGGAACATCCTATATAAGCAATAAATAATTTTGTTAGAGGAATCTTTAAGGCTCGTATTAATAGTCATTATTTGTCGAAACTTGTCCTACGTGAGATACTTAGATCCGAATTTAAAGTTAGATTTGAGTTTTTTTATTTAAATCATATAATATATGCGACATTATAATTTATAATTGTGATTCAGTTTTGACAAACTTACATCTAACTCTAAATTCAAATCTAGGTATCTCACTTGCGGCAAGTTTCAAGCAACAACTATTAATACCGGTCTAAGACTTGAATTTCAACAATATTTATATGACTTTATATGAATATTATAATAGCTTCATAAGAAGTACAATATGCTTACTTTGATGATATCTTCTCCCTGTATTTAAAACCATTATATTCTCAACTTTATATTTTATGCTTTCCACTCATGAAAATTATTTCTCAATAATAAGAAAATATATTTTTCTTTGTTGAATAACATAAAATATATTGATGACAAGTAACTTGTCTTCGTTTAACGCTATGTAATCTCATTTGTTTTTATTTATACGTAATAAATGAAAGTATCTTCAAAACAAGAATGTTCTCTTTTTCTTTACAGGATTCACATGCGTTATTAGGATCTCACGTACGTCACGGGGGACACGGGATATAGTATTAATAATTATTTCATGTTCTCGACTTGCGGTTGAGAATGTAAGAACGTTCTCTTCGGGCTGCATACCGCATTGCGCAATTTCACTTTCTTCGAGCACGTGTGTTTCTCGCTCGCACCGATCGATTTCCGTCCTCACGCGCCGCGCCTACTGTCTCGTTTATTTTCTACATCGAATAAACAGCCGTGAATGATGGATGAAAGATAATCACGGCAAAAATATCTCTCCGACGTCCCTCGGCCATCTGGACGGTAACCCCTACACGGGTCGCAACCGAGCCGAGGACAGAGGATAAGAATGGGGTGGGATGTCTCTGGTTATCGCGGCAGGATGTAAAAAGCTACCTAAAGGACTGAGGTCACCGCGAACGGCCTTTCATCGGCTCGTGCGGCGCAAGGAAAAACCGAATGGCAGTGAATAAGAACGGATGTTACGTCGCGTGTCGGTCCGGCTATTCCTTTCTTATTTCTTTATCGACCGCTTGTCCGTCTGGGCTAAGCGATTTTTGAGCGTCCGCTCGACAAGAACGACCCATGGACTACGACGAAGTGAGCCGAAAGAGAAAAGACAACCATCTGGCGCGTCCGAAGTTTCGGGCTCTTCGCCGAATTCTCCCTCTATCGTTTCTGCGTCAAAACACGGCGGCCCCGCCGCGCTTCGTACCTTCGCGAATATTCAGGGCTCGGGAAGCACCAGCCGTCGCCGA
Organism: Odontomachus brunneus; assembly: GCF_010583005.1. Lineage (NCBI taxonomy): Eukaryota > Metazoa > Arthropoda > Insecta > Hymenoptera > Formicidae > Odontomachus > Odontomachus brunneus. The sequence continues at coordinate 2,791,470 of NW_022639453.1, forward strand.
AGGCAAGCAGCTGCGTCCTAATGAGTAAAAAAGCGCTTCCCACGCGAAAAAGGGATTCCGCGAGACCGCAGTCCGCTGACCGATGTCGATATGGATAAAATTGGACTTTGATATCGATTGTACTTGTATCAAGGTGTGCTGCTGCTGCGCGTTGCCACTTTAACCATTTGAGTGCGAAGTACTTCAGAACAGGATTGGGCATTTATTAAGGTGACCAGACGTCCCAATTTTTTCGGGACAGTCCCGATTTTTCACCCTTTGTCCCGAATTTTTTCGAGTGCTATTCGGGATATCATTTGTCATCATTTTCAATGATTGTCGAATAATTTCTTTTTACTCCCCCCTTCCCGCCTCCCGTTTCACACATTTATGAAGTGTCCCGAATTCAGGGCTGGGAAATCTTATCACCTTACATATATCGCGAAAAGAAACAAGAAGATTACTTACAAATGACGTCTTCACGATACGTTCCGGCGATCGCACATCGCTATTCTTGACAGTCCCGAGACTTATTAACGCGTGAGATTCACTTTCGACGGATAAAAGACGCGAGAAACGCGGAGCGATGTGGATCGATGTGTGCCCATGGCTGCTGCTTGGCGCGAAAAGATCGAGCATTTCGCGCGATTCATTACCAACGCCTAGATTGAATAACCACGATGACAACTTCGTAATGCGAAACGAACGCGATTGGTCTAGAGTGGTTAGTAACTCGAGCAAATGGTTAAGGTGTCCGCCTTAACTACAAATCGCGTCATTGTAGACGATAGTAACGGCGATACATTTTTTTTTGTAACGAGTAACGAAATATCCGTTACTTTAATCGTTACTTTATAATTTTTATAAAATTAAACTTAATTATATTTAATTTCTATACATTTCTTGTTTTATGCTGGATTTAGTGAGAACCAGTGACATACTAAAAATGCTATGCTTTTATTGGTGCATTGATCTCGTGGACCTAAACTGAATTAACATCGTCGTGTAAACGTAGCTTATGGTCCGTATTCATAGCGAGATCTTAAAGACTTTCTATAATGACTGTAACATAAGATGATACAAAACTCCTTTCTGAATCCAGTCTTTCTGAATCAGTTCTTATTGGTCGATCTAATGGAAATATTACGGAAACAGCCGATTTGAAAATAAGCATGATCTTAAGTTTATCTTTGCTAAGTCAATCCCAAATCAAATAAGTCTTACTTGAGCAACATCTTCTTCGTGAAGATCGTCTTATTTCACGATTATGAAATCTATTGATCTTAAGATTTATTGATCTTAAGATCTATTGATCTTGTTTGAATAAGACCGACTTGACCAAGATCATCTTAATTTACTGACTTGAGACTTGACTATGAATACCCTTAGGCTCTGTGAGTGGGAAAAACGGCATCGATATCCGGTTTCTGTGTAATAGCTATCTTAAAGGAAAAAATAAATACTGACTTTTATAAAAGTCTTTTAAAACTTAAAAAAAATTATAAAAGTCAGTATTTATTTTTTCTTTTAAAATAGCCAAACCTGTACTAACAGATTTCGAGTAGAGCCTGTTATCAACTTTTGTTAGTAAATAGGCAACAAATTTGATGCAGGATCTGTTATATCAAATCCTGCTGCCAAACTACCGTCACATACATGACAGAGTCTGCTGTCGGGCAATTGCTTCAGATTAGCAACAAAAACCGTGCAAAGCATGTAATGATTTGACGGCAGATTGGCAGCAGAAACAGCGCAGATCTTGTCGCGCGGCAGAATCTGCGCGGTTTTTGCTGCAAATCTGCAGCAATTGCCCGAGCAGCAGGTTCTGTCGTCAAAACCGTAGCTGAATGCGGACACAGATGGCTATGGTTTAGATGTGGATTTTTTATCAAATTTGCGCGCAGTCTGTGGTCAATTTGCTTACTAATCTGTGGTAATTTTGCTTATGTTATTAATTAATAACATAAAATAATAAAAATATTTAAATATATACAGAGTGTTCAAAAAGTCCCGGACCGGTGAAATATCTCGAAAACTAAGCATTTTAGAAAAAAATGTTTCAGATAAAAGTTGTGGCGTTTAAAAAGATGTATTTACTGATCACATCAGTTTGACCTT
>NW_022639453.1:2793835-2797189 GCF_010583005.1 Odontomachus brunneus
AGAATATGCAATGAAAAATGGGGTGTTCCATTTAAAAAAATTAATGTGACCTTGACCTGACCTTCGCTACGCAACCCAAGGTCAAACTGATGTGATCAGTAAATACATCTTTTTAAACGCCACAACTTTTATCTGAAACATTTTTTTCTAAAATGCTTAGTTCTCGAGATATTTCACCGGTCCGGGACTTTTTGAACACCCTGTATATATATATATATATTTTTTTTTTTTTTCTAATAATCTTTTGTCCAATTTATATTTTATCTTAGTTCCTTTCTTATAATTCTGGATTTACACCAAGAAAAAGTAATGGAAAGTAACGAAGTAAAATATCGTTACTTTCAAGTAACGGTAACGCGTTATTTTTTAAGATCAGTAACGAGTAACGGTAACGAGTTACTTTTAAAAAGTAACTTTCCCAATACTGCGTACTATACACACTGAGGTCCCGGAGATTTCATCCATATCTGTTATTATAACTCTATAAAAAATTAATATATTTCAATTCACTTTTTTTTTTAATCGATAAAGAATTGATTAAGGAACAAGCCTATAATGAATAAAAGTCGATAAAATTAAGGAGTTCCGAAACATACGGATTAAAAAAGAAAAGAAACACGACAAACTCCACCTGAAAAAGCGCTGGGATCTCAGAGACCCCAGTGTGTGTACGGAAGGTTAATATAATTTACAATATTCTATTATTTTTTTACATTGTATATATAAAAAAGATCGTGCATACATCAATAGAAAATACATAACCAATATGCGTAGATAATCCGCGTAATTTTGAAATTTACAGTATATTTCTGCTTCAAAGACTTAAAAGTTCGCTAAGCACGCGAATTGCGCTGTTGTAACTTAATTGATGAAAGTTGTAACCTTTTAAAAAATTGAAAGCAATGGATCGAGAAATAAAAAATTTTTTTTATTAATTCTTGCTAAGATACGTATATAAAAAATATGTACATCGATCCCCATTGCACCAGAAGAAATTGGCCAAATGCACGTATGTATTTACTGTATACCACCAATATATAAATATTTGAACAAAACATGTATACTTGATTTCCATATGGTTCAAACACTTTAAACACTTTCTTCAATGCAGTTCAAAACTTATTTCTGAACAATTTTCCTTCATTGAGCATCTGTTGTGTTCCGAAATGCATCAAAAAACGTATTCAAACTGTACTGAAACTAAATGTATCACGTTTTGGCTATTATGTGCTACTAAAGTAGCTTACAGCTAAATTACTTTAGGACGAAACACCACCGTAGTGGCTTTTCGCTATATGATGTTTTAGAAACGAGACTCCACTATAGTGGCTTCCCGCCACATAATTTTTTAGAACAAAACGCCATTATAGTGGTTTCCCGCTGGGCGATCATTTAGGACAAAAAGTCACTAAATAGCTGTTTTCTACTTGCACTGAGAGTAAATAGGCTGTCGTTGTTAAACTGCAATTTATTCATTGTTTTAACATCATAATCAGAAATTTTATTAAGTCATCAACTGTTACTTCACATTAATGCACTTACATTAAATTATATAGCGTAAAGCAATAAACGCTGTCCGCGCTGCTATTGTCCATTATACGCTTTCAGCGGCAAAACTATGTGTACAGCAATAGAGTTTTGTGGCTAGCTCAGCCGTAACTGAAGAGTAAAAGCATGGGGGTTGCAACAATTTTTGATAAAAGAAAAATTACTACACTTGAGGTCATTCAACTTAACTCACTACTTAACACGTATGTACTTGCTGTGTCTGTATATATTAAAATTATATGCCTGATCACATTCCCTACAGATCAAATGTTACTAAAAATTTTTGACCAGGCGCATTCGTTTCTATATAGTCACGTGTCGTAATTGTTGATTATTTTAACAGGTAGCAACTGTGTATCCAAACATGATACTTTAAAGGGATGCCGGACATGAAAACTATCGACATACTTTATCGACTTTATTGACTTTTTTCTACAAAGTTTTGTTGCATGCACAGAATTACAAACGCTTTTACACAACAAAAGTACATACAAAAATTAATTGGAGCATTGTTCAAATATGTGACAAAAACAAAAAAAATATGTTTAACTTTAAATTTTGAGCTGTTGGTTAATATGGTGCAATATTTGTTTAATACAAACACTCTGCAGGTTATACATACCGAAACTGTGAATGCTCCAATCAGGAGAATTTCAGAGATCACTACTACACTTTCAGAATATAGTTTCGATGCCAAAAAAGATATGAAAATTTGCAAAAAAGTTTATCATTACATGCGGTTAGGTTTTCCGACAATTATGATACAGTAGAGCGAAAAATTAGTTCACAAATATTTTTCGAGATGGCACCGTACTTTTATAGCACTTTTCACAATGTCCGAATATTCAGAGTGTATATATACAGAATGTCCGAAACCTTTCTTGACTTAAATCGTAGGAAAGTAGAACGGATTAAACGGAACAGAAAAGTCAAATACCATTTTGCGAAATTCGCAATAGTTTTCGAGTAATTAATTATTTTGCCTCAGCAAATTAGCGCTTGGGCCGACGCGCCACCGTGATACACGCGAATCGCGGCTCACTGCCTCCCTCCGCCCGTAGCTACGCTGTATCTCGTAGCCATAGTTACCATAGTTACGAGATACAGAGTACAGAATACAGGAAGGACGCAGCGAGCCGCGATTCGCGTGTATCACGGTCGGCGGCAGCCTGAGCGCTAATTTGCTTAGAAAAAATAATTAGTTACTCGAAAACTATTTGCGAATTTCGCAAAAAGGTATTTGATTTTTCTGTTCCGTTTAATTCGTTCTATTTTTCTACGATTTGTGTCAAAAAAAATTTTAGATATCCTATATACAAGGTGTCTCACACTCTCCTTCGGGCATTTTGTGAATGGGTAGAATGGGTTGATGTGAACATAAAAGTCCTGTACCGTTTTGCGATATTCGCAATAATAGTCGAGATATTAATTAAAAAAGATTAAGATTAAGATTAATTAAGATTAAAAACGCACGCTGAATGGTAGAGGACGTACCGCTCGAGTCACAGCGCGGCCCAGTAATAAAGCGCGCGGATGTCGCGCGCGGTGATTAGAAAACAATGCACCACTGCCTATTCTTATCTCGGCGTGGTGCGTCAAGACGTACGAGGGCAGCGGTAAAAGTATAGGCAATGGTGTATTGTCTTCCAATCACCGCGCGCGACATCCGCGCGCTTTATTACTGGGCCGCGCTGTGACTCGAGCGGTACGTCCTCTACCATTCAGCGTGCGTTTTTAATCTTAATTAATCTTAATCTTAATCTTTTTTAATTAATATCTCGACTATTATTGCGAATATCGCAAAAC
>NW_022639453.1:2797313-2797896 GCF_010583005.1 Odontomachus brunneus
GTTTTGCGATATTCGCAATAATAGTCGAGATATTAATTAAAAAAGATTAAGATTAAGATTAATTAAGATTAAAAACGCACGCTGAATGGTAGAGGACGTACCGCTCGAGTCACAGCGCGGCCCAGTAATAAAGCGCGCGGATGTCGCGCGCGGTGATTAGAAAACAATGCACCACTGCCTATTCTTATCTCGGCGTGGTGCGTCAAGACGTACGAGGGCAGCGGTAAAAGTATAGGCAATGGTGTATTGTCTTCCAATCACCGCGCGCGACATCCGCGCGCTTTATTACTGGGCCGCGCTGTGACTCGAGCGGTCCGTCGTCCTCTACCATTCAGCACATGCTTTTCCTTAATCTTTCGTAATTAATTTCTCGGTTATTATTAAGAATATCGCAAAACGGTGTAAGACTTTTATATTTATTTTAATCCGCTCTACGTTCTCACGAGAGCTTCGTAGATCGTTCTGAGACACCCTGTATACAGGGAGGAGGGTGTCTCACACACTCCTCCGGATATTTTGTGGGGACGTAGAATGAGTTGATGTGAACATAAAAGTCCTATTTCGTTTTGTGAAATTCGTAATA
>NW_022639453.1:2797906-2799351 GCF_010583005.1 Odontomachus brunneus
TTAAGATTAATTAAGATTAAAAACGCACGCTGAATGGTAGAGGACGTACCGCTCGAGTCACAGCGCGGCCCAGTAATAAAGCGCGCGGATGTCGCGCGCGGTGATTAGAAAACAATGCACCACTGCCTATTCTTATCTCGGCGTGGTGCGTCAAGACGTACGAGGGCAGCGGTAAAAGTATAGGCAATGGTGTATTGTCTTCCAATCACCGCGCGCGACATCCGCGCGCTTTATTACTGGGCCGCGCTGTGACTCGAGCGGTCCGTCGTCCTCTACCATTCAGCACATGCTTTTCCTTAATCTTTCGTAATTAATTTCTCGGTTATTATTAAGAATATCGCAAAACGGTGTAAGACTTTTATATTTATTTTAATCCGCTCTACGTTCTCACGAGAGCTTCGTAGATCGTTCTGAGACACCCTGTATACAGGGAGGAGGGTGTCTCACACACTCCTCCGGATATTTTGTGGGGACGTAGAATGAGTTGATGTGAACATAAAAGTCCTATTTCGTTTTGTGAAATTCGTAATAATAGTCGAGATATTAATTAAAAAAGATTAAAGAAAAACGCACGCTGAATGGTAGAGAACGGACCGCTCAAGTCACAGAGCGGCCCAGTAATAAAGCACGCGGTGATTGGAAGACAATGCACCACTGCCTTTTCTTATCTCGGCGCAGTGCGTCAAGACGTACGAGCGCAGCGGTCGAAGTATAGGCAGTGGTGCATTGTCTTCCAATCACCGCGCGCGACATCCGCGCGCTATATTACTGGGCCGCTGTGACTCGGCGGTCCGTCCTCTACCATTCAGCGTGCGTTTTTCCTTAATCTTTTTAAATTAATATCTCGACTATTATTGCGAATATCGCAAAACGGTATAGAACTTTTATGTTCACATCAACCCATTCTACGTCCCCACAAAATGCCCGGAGGAGAGTGTGAGACATCCTGTACATACAGAATGTCTCGCGTAAGACGTACAAAAAAAAATATAAGTAGAATAGATAAAAGTGAACAAAAATTGTAGAGGTCATTTTTCAAACAACCATATAAAATTTCGAGATATTAATTAAAATAGTTGGACATATCAGAGCGCGGCGACGCGGCAGGCGGGACATACGGCCGGCGAAAAAAATGGACGATTGCTCGCGGGCTTATCTTATAGGCCAGAGAGGTGGGTCGTTTGGCATACGGAAATGGATAGTTCTGTGTGTGCGTACGTGTACGTGTGCGCTCGTCCATTTTCTTCACCGGCCGCGGCGAGCCATATGTCCCGCCTGTCGCGTTGCGCGCTCTAATTTGTCCAATTATTTTTATTAATATCTCGAAATTTTACGTGGTTGTTTGAAAAATGACCTCTACAATTTTTGTTCAGTTTTATCTGTTCTACTTATATTTTTCTTTTGGCACACCTTACGCGAGACACCCTGTATATAGTTTTCTCAGA
>NW_022639453.1:2799361-2828456 GCF_010583005.1 Odontomachus brunneus
CGTTCTGAGACACCCTGTATACAGGGAGGAGGGTGTCTCACACACTCCTCCGGATATTTTGTGGGGACGTAGAATGAGTTGATGTGAACATAAAAGTCCTATTTCGTTTTGTGAAATTCGTAATAATAGTCGAGATATTAATTAAAAAAGATTAAAGAAAAACGCACGCTGAATGGTAGAGAACGGACCGCTCAAGTCACAGAGCGGCCCAGTAATAAAGCACGCGGTGATTGGAAGACAATGCACCACTGCCTTTTCTTATCTCGGCGCAGTGCGTCAAGACGTACGAGCGCAGCGGTCGAAGTATAGGCAGTGGTGCATTGTCTTCCAATCACCGCGCGCGACATCCGCGCGCTATATTACTGGGCCGCTGTGACTCGGCGGTCCGTCCTCTACCATTCAGCGTGCGTTTTTCCTTAATCTTTTTAAATTAATATCTCGACTATTATTGCGAATATCGCAAAACGGTATAGAACTTTTATGTTCACATCAACCCATTCTACGTCCCCACAAAATGCCCGGAGGAGAGTGTGAGACATCCTGTACATACAGAATGTCTCGCGTAAGACGTACAAAAAAAAATATAAGTAGAATAGATAAAAGTGAACAAAAATTGTAGAGGTCATTTTTCAAACAACCATATAAAATTTCGAGATATTAATTAAAATAGTTGGACATATCAGAGCGCGGCGACGCGGCAGGCGGGACATACGGCCGGCGAAAAAAATGGACGATTGCTCGCGGGCTTATCTTATAGGCCAGAGAGGTGGGTCGTTTGGCATACGGAAATGGATAGTTCTGTGTGTGCGTACGTGTACGTGTGCGCTCGTCCATTTTCTTCACCGGCCGCGGCGAGCCATATGTCCCGCCTGTCGCGTTGCGCGCTCTAATTTGTCCAATTATTTTTATTAATATCTCGAAATTTTACGTGGTTGTTTGAAAAATGACCTCTACAATTTTTGTTCAGTTTTATCTGTTCTACTTATATTTTTCTTTTGGCACACCTTACGCGAGACACCCTGTATATAGTTTTCTCAGAGCCCACGCAACTGTTTATCGCAAAGACGATAATAACTAAACAAAGATGAAGAAATCGTAAAGAAATCGTTGTAACAGCACGCCCGAGTTGCTTTCTTATGCGTAATAGCAATAATTAAATAATAACCGAATAAATTAAATAAAAATAAAGAAGTAATAATACCCGAATATTTTAAACGATAGTGATAATAATATCTGTTCGACAATCGTGTGATAATATCCGCGAGTGGATAATAAATAAATAATGATAATCGAATAATCAGTAATAATAATACCTGGGCAACGATTCTAACAAAAACTCCAGACTCCACAAAGACTAGGTAAACGGATTATCGTAACGGCCGGCTCGTTCGAAAACTCCCGGGTGCTTCTCCTCTCTCTTTATCTCACTCCTGTATCTTTCTCACTCCAATGCAGCGAGTGTACTTGGATAGAGTTTTCGAACGCACACCGTGCCGCTGACTGAGCGGCGTTTGGGAGGCGCACGACCGGGTCATGTAAACATGCGTGCGCGAGCGTCACGCCATTACACTCGAAATCGTCGAGACGGGCACATTGGGAGCTACCGCGTTATTTTCTAGATTATTCCATACCGTTTTACTACGTTTCGACTTCGCGACAATTAAGGCGATAATTAAGACAAATTAGGACGCGTACTCCTCACGCGAGCAGGTATTGCGGGCTTTACCGCGACAAGTAATTACCGCGTTTCATTTACTTTTTTATTTGTTAGAGAAACATCGCGATCGAGTTCTTCAATGCCGATCAAATATTATTATCATCCATTTATTATTCGAGTATTATTACTTCTTTATTCGGTTGTCATTTAATTATTTTTATTACGTATTGGGATGCAACTCGAACGTGCCGTTATGACGATTTCCTTACCTCGTCTTGCTGTCGTGTGTAATTAATTGATACTACCAGATATTATTATACGGTTGTCAATCAGATATTAATATCATCATCCATTAGTTAATCAGGTATTATTATTTCTTTATTCAGCTATAATTTAATTATTTCTTATTGCACATTGGGAAGGAACTCAAGCATGCCATTACGACAATTTCTTTTCCTCGTTTTTCTGTCGCGTGTAACTAATTAATACTAAATTATTAAATTACTAACTTAAATTAAATTTCTGTCACAGAGATCCAATAGAGCAGACGCAGTCACGCGGCTCTAGGGGATGCGATGCCTGGGAGATGCCGCGCCGGAGAATTCGGCTCGGGTCTGAATCGGCTCGAATGTGAGCCGATTCACTTATAATTAGATTTATACTTATAATTAGAAATCCGACAAAATTGAAAATTTTCTTGTATGGAATCGAGTTCGTTAATATTTCCATCGTCGTGTAACTAATTAATACTCAATTAAATATGTTTTTTGTTACTGAGACGAGCACTCGATTTTAAGGGGATGCTGCGCCAGAGGATTCGGCTCGGGCCTGGCAGAATTGGCGCAAAGGTAAGTTTCACTAATTTGAATTCATAATTCCGATAAATCCGATAAAACTGGAAATTCTTTTGTTTGAAATCGAGTTCCTTAATCCCTCCATTATTGTGTGTAATATTAAATTAAATCTGTTTTCTGTTACAGAGACGAAGCAGACGACCAGCCGACTCTTAAGGACTGCTGCGCCGGAGGATCTGACTCGGGTCGAGCGGGATTAGCTCGAAGGTGAGCTTTATTAATTAACATTTTTAATTAGAAATCCGACAAGATTGATAATTCTCTTGCTCAAAATCGAGATAATTTGAATCGAATCAAAGATAGCGTTAAATCGTAATTACACGCGGGGAGAATTTTTTCTGAATAATATCACCACTTGAAAAATTTTGATTTGTTTTGATTAAGAGATTTATTTGTAACGTCGAGAAAAAGAAAGTGGAATATTCCAAGTGTGAATGCATTTCGAAAAATTCTTCCTGTGTGAAAAATATCGCGTTTATTTTTTTTTTAATTCTTCAAACTTCTTTACTCAAATCGTCATCAATGCACGAATCTAATCAGCAAAATGGCATTTTTCTGTTCCAGAAACGAAAGCAGAATATGGCTACTCTGATCGGTGGTTTGGTGAGTCAAAACAAGAAACATATTAATACTAGAAAGACAAAGTCTTTCCATGTAGTGCATGCTTATTGAATCAATGCGATTTACTTTGCTATAGTTGTAGTATGTGTACGTACTGTCCAATAAAAATCACACTGCTCGAAACAATTGAAAGATTGCTTTTTCAAATAATAATAATAGTGATAACACATATTTTAGATAAATTTGGCAAATGAATTTTCAAGTATTTTTCTCTCAATGAACATATATTTATTAATTGATTAACTTAGATTATTGATTAGTCGACGATTTTTATCGGAGGAATTTTTGATTAATCAAATCCCAACACTATCTAGTAGATGTTTAAAGTATACACTTTGAACATTCAAAATTTTATAAAATTATTCAGTGCGATTTTATTGAATGTGATCTTCCAGGTGTCTCGAGCAATGCGCCAACGCGCAAAGAGATTATACCAACGTGCAAAGGAATTGCGCCACAAAGATTGCGCCACAGAAAATGCGCAATCACATCACTCGCGTCATAGATCTTCCGTCCGTAGTTAATTTTCTCAATTTTCTCTCTCGCGTGAGCTTGAATCGCGATTGCATTTCATAAAGTAGAGTTCGTGCTTCGTTATTAAGTAAAATGCGATATCGTGCGGTACCTGCGCGAAGCGATCTAACATGATTATATAAACTACTCGCAAAATTAATTTCAGAATTTGTCAGAAAATTTTGAATTTTTTACTTATAGTTAAAGTTTCCTAACGCGGGATGCAATAAAGACAATGCTAGCGAGCGTTGATCTCTTGCAAAAAGCGTGATGTACATAAGTCAGACATGCGAGTAGTTGTTTGATTACTTACGCTGCACGCGACAAGTTCTATCGAACGAAGACATACGTCTCAACATACGCGATAACATTTTTTTCGCGTGAATTTTGAATACACTTTAATACTTTTAATTTCCTAGTATTTCGAGGGAATATATTTTGAATTTTGAACAGAATCTTTATCTCTATCGTCATAATTTTCATAGTTTTTGATTTTTCATTCACGCTCGCGTTTGAGATTATTAATTTGGTAGGTTTGCAAATTTCACCGGATCGTATTTGCGGAAGAGTTACGAGCGAACTTCGCAGAAATATTGCGGAGTTATTATCCGCAAAAGCATTGCGGAATTGTCTTCGCAAAAGTATTGCGGAGCTGTTATCTGCAAAAATATTGCGGAAATATATTGTAGCCTACTACTACCATCGAAACGTTACATTAGGGATATTTTGTGTCGTACGTAAAAATCTCGCACAGATTATTTCACCCACGCGTCGAAAGATTTCGCGAAATCGGCCCTCAATTCGAGTCGCGTGTTCCCTTCACTCGCGGATTCCGTTTTCTTCGTAAGCGTTTCTCGTGGCGCGTGTATCAAAGCGATACACTACAATTCAATCGGATCGTTGCTGAATTCGTATCACTTGTCATTTGTTCGAAAGACCAACATTTCTTCGAAAATGCAGTTTGCGATATTTCATACGCAATTCGTAACTCGGAGTGTCCCCCAAGAAAGACGGGATTTTTCATGAAACCTCCGTTAAATTACCGTGGTCGGGGGTAAATTACAGGCGACGTGGGACGCGAGGACTATTGCAGTGTCAGATGCAGCGACAGGATGGCTGGTGGACCGTGGACACCGTGGACGACACGCAATGGTGAGCGCTCAATTTAGACGCTCATATAGTAGACACAAAGCGTCACTTTACGTAGATTGCATGCACGTAGACATAAATCGCATTGGGTCTGACGGGAAGTAAAGTAAGAATTGGAGTTAGCAAATCGCCGGAGTTACGTAAGAATGATCCAACCGAAGAATTTAACTCTGAGATTTTCGCGATAGTTCAACGAGTCAAGCATTTTCATTATTTTAAGAGTACTGACTAGCTCAGTCCTTTAAAAAATGTGCAAAAATATGCTACTGATAAAAAATAAAAAAAACTGTTTCTTAGTTCATTTCAAGCATCTATAAGGCTTGAATTTTTTTTGTTTAGATAAAAAAAGATGTGAATGGAGTATCCATTGATAAAAGCTTATAATTTTTTGAATTTGATCATTCTTGCATAACAATGGCTAATTGAAATTTCGACTCGGTAGGCTTCTTTCTCGTCGGATTATTTCTTGATACATTAAACATATACATACATACATACATTAAACTGATACATTTCAACATGTCATATTTACATGTTCTGTATATGTTATATATGCTTCTTTTATGCTCATATATGTTTTATATATACTCTATATATGTTCTATATATACTATTTGTTTACTATAATTTATAACTTGTTATGTCGTTATATACGACATACTATCTCTTCGGAGATATTTTCTTATGCATACGCGTTTGTTGTTGACAAATTAAATTTCAACAAATTAAAGATAACAAATTAAATTATTAACCCGAGATTCGAACCGAAATGTTTCGATTTCCCGCTAAATTATTAAGCCGAGATTCGGACCTGAGTGATTCTGCTAAACCATTAAGCCGAGATTCGAATCGATATGCTTTGAGACTCCGCTAACTTATTAAGTCGAGATTCAATCGAAGTGTATTGTGTTTCCACTAAACTATTAAGCCGAGATTCGAATCGATGTGTTTTGTGTTTCAGCAAAATTATTAAGCCAAGATTCGAACCGAAGTGTTTTGAGTTTTCGCTAATTTATTAAGCCGAGTCAGTTAAGCTTGGGATAATTTTTAAAATTTTATAAAGAAATTTTCGCGTTTGCAGAGATGTATTTTAAAAAATGACATGAAATGTGCATATTTCGCTCAGCATCGTCTCCGGGATCACAATGTGCGTTAGTGTCATTCTACTCCCTCAGTAACACGCCTAGAATCTCGAAAATAATTTTCCAATAGTCCAAAGTCGCACGCATAACGTTAAATTCATCGTAGGAGTATATTCAGATTCTCGCGCGTGCATAGGTTGAAAGTCAGTCATGTTACTGCAGGTTAGGTCATATAGTGTTAGCATGTAGAGCACATTCTGAGATTGTCTTTTAGAGTCTTTTAAGGTAATTTTTGCGTTTGCGAAGATGTATTTTTGGAAATGATGTCAGGTGTCCGTATTTCGCTCTGCATCGTCTCCTGGATGACAATGTGCGTTAGTGCCACTCTATTCCATCAGTAGCATGCTCAGAATCTTGAAAATAATTTCTCAATATTCCAAAGTCGCATCCATAACGTTAGATCCATCATAGCAATATATTCGGATTCTCGCGCATGCGCAGTGGTACTTATCCCGCGCACGCGCCGAAAGTCGGTCATGTTACTTCAAATTAGGTCATATAGTGTTAGCATATCGAGCACATTCTAGGATAATATTTTACAGATTTTTAAGTAATTTTCGCAAAGATATATTTTCGAAAATGACGTAAAGTTTGACTATTTCACTTTGCATCATCTCCTGGATCACGTGGGATGCTCCGCTTAATTTTCGCATGTATTTTCACCATGCAAAAGGCTTTTTCATTCAACGCAGGTAGAAAGAAGTAGTTTTTGCAAAAAGATTCGATGTCGTGATGGTAACTGTTCCTTATCGTTTTCGTTTCATATTGATGAATGCTCCGCTTAATTTTCGCACGTACTTTCATCATGCAAAAGGATTTTAATTTTATCGAATCAGCACGAGACAATAGTTTTGCAAAAGTATTTGGTATCACGTCAACGACATTTCCCAACAAATTTTACTTTGTGTTGACTTGACCAAATTAAAAATGCTTTTGTATAGTAAAAGTATATGCATAAATGAAATAGAGCATTCCTCAAGGATGAAAATTATGTGGAACTATTGTTATCGTGACATTGATTTAATTTTTCAAAAATTACAGCGTACTGACTGCAATTTATATGATAAAATTACGTGCGAAAATAAAGTGTAACATTGGTCAGTGCGAAATGAAAATGATATCTCAAATTACCGTTGCTAATTATATTGAAACCTCAAATAATAGGTAACGTATTTTTCAAAACATTATTCGCAAATTACGCTTGCGTCTACAACACTCTTCTCTAAAAACTCTTTCTTTGATGCACCCAGTACATAAGCGATTTGAAGAATTCATCAGAAAAGTAGCAAGGACCTATTTTGGAGAGAATGCGAATATCGGCAACGTGGCATTCACATTTACATAACGTCTTATGTGTAAGAAAATTGAAATGACAACGTAGCACACACACACCTGCATAACATCTGTGAAACAATAATAGCGATATCATGTTAGCACCTATTTGACGATCGTATTTATTCCATAAGTATCTATGTATACATAAATTCGATATCGTCGGTAAATGATGATAACGTTTTCTACTTTTTGATAATCGCTTTACGTTATCGATGTTTATCAACTTCGTCGCTCGCTCCGGCATCCCCTTAACAATTTAACGTTTCATTTGCGTCAATAAGAATTATTTGCTCACACATTACGCGTACAATAGAAAAGTGTTAAGATTCAATGTAGTTTAAATCGACTACTTATCACTTCCCAATACAAAGCGTTCACAATGCGTCATGACGCGGATGCACCGCGTCAGTAAAAAATTGTTAGTAATTCTCAATGTACGAAGTGACCAGATATACACTCATGGACAACGATTCTTCCCATATTTGATCTAAAGGAGCAAGTCCGAAAGATGTCCATCCTGTCCTAACCTGTTCTAAGTAGAACTCACGTAAAGACTGTGTCAAGCTATTGAAAATTGGAATATAATCAAATGGGATAACACGAGCTAAGATCAAAATTATTTGTTTCATCAAAATCTGATTTCTAATTTGTAATCATTCATCTTTAATACTAGTTTGATGCGAGCTTTATGTGGCGATTCCTCTATATAGAACAGGATAGATATCTTTTGGACTTTGATTCACGATCAGATGTAAGTTGAATCGTTGTCCATGGATATATATGAACTTTAGTGTACACCTTATAAACTCACAACATGTTGACAACTTATAGTAAATTGACCTAGTAAATCCTTTCAAAAATGCTACTATAGTTTCTTGCAAACGCGGTTGCAGTACGAGTTGGCATAATAGAATATATCTACAGTCACGGTAGGACCTAAAGGGACGTCTACATTGGAAGTAAACAATAAGAAGTAGGAAGTAAGAATAAGAAATTGACCAATCATAGTTAATTATTCTTCTCACATTCGACTGTGGTTGGTCAATTTCTTACTCTTACTTCCTACTTCTTGCTATTTACTTCCAATGTAGACGTCCCTTAAAGTGTAGTAATTTTCCCCCATAGACTGAGTCCTTCACAAGAGGCTAGACTTGATTAGAAAAGGATATTATTAGTTCAAACATTCGATCTTATTAGTACAAGCATTCGATCTTTGTCAACTCACCTAACTTGACTCATATTGGACTTAACTATAAATATAAAATCGAGCTAAATAAAGATCGAATGCTTGTGGACACAATAGAAGAAAAATATAATTTCAAATCTTATTTCCAAATCTGTCTCTTTAGTAGTATATAAAATTGCCCCTTCTAAGTAGAACTTATATGAAGACTGTGTTCAGCTATTGAAAATATGATCAAATGGGATAACACGAGCAAAATAAAAAATGATGTTATCATTATTTGTTTCATCAAAATCTGATTTCTGATTTTCATTATTTATCTATAACACTAATTTGATACAAGTTTTATGTGATGATTCCTTTATAGAACCGAGTAAGAATTTTTTAGACATGGTCCAATGGATTAGATGTGAGTCGAATCGTTGTCTATGAATGTACATGATTTTTAGGGTATCTTATAAACCTAGATTATTACAATAGACATATCTTATGAATCCAGATTATTACTAAGAAAAGGCAATCTACGTATATAATTCTATGTACATAAGTCTATATGTGTGTTTTTCCATTCCTATTAATTAAATTTTCTACTAGTAAAATGTTTTGCCCAAAAATATTCATATGTCGACAATCCGCATCGATAGAATTTGTCGGAGAAGTTACACTGGAATAATGGTTATTTATATTGGTCCTACTATAAGTAATAGTTCTACTATATTCGATATTCAAAAAAAATTTCGGTAAAATTTCAATATTCAATGTTAAATTTCTCATGAACGTGCGGACAAATCGTGTGAAACTTCAACTATAAATGTGTTTTACTGTGATAAATGTTATATTAAATTTCTGTATAACTTTAAGCGTTTGGGTTTACGTGAGTAAATTTTTTGATTCGTTTGAACTTATTTTACATTTTGCCTCTTGATGAATTGTAAGATTTTTCACAAGTGTGCTAATCGCGATCGGGACGAGGACGACTAAACAAACCTTTCCGCGAACGGACGAAGGGCTCGTCCTTTTCGTGCTTAGTTATCTATGATGGAATATTCAAACGGGCATTGATGTTGAGACACCAGCAGGCGTCGAAAAAGCGGATCGAATGAACGGCGCTTTATAATGAAAGGGAGTGTCGTGCCATCGCGCCGGTAACAAAGACAAATTAACCGGTGGAAGTAGAGAAGTTTTAATTGCGACTGGATCGGCTAAGTCCTTTGATGTCCTCATTGCCCTACACAGCCGTACCCTTTCATCTCCTTTCTGTTCTTCATTCTCGGATTTCGCCACACTACTCGGCCACGTTACACCATCTCTATTTGCCATCACAGATAGCCAATGTCGATCGACGATTCGCCCCTACTGAAATTCATCCGCTCTATCGACATCGGCTCTATCGACGATCTATTAATTTTCGCCGACGTGACTCTTATTACAATCTAATTCTAATTATCGCAGCCGTTTTAAGCACCGTTATTTTTGTATTACAACAGAATAAAAAGGTTGTGAATTCTTACTCAGAAAGGACAATAAAGAAGATTGCCCACTTTTGGCTCACAAACGGATTTGAATGAGATATATATATATATATTCTTTAAAAGGTATGAGCCCCTGATTCTAAAAAGCCACCTTTTATTCAAAACAACGTGGCCAAAGTTAGAGAAAAGCATCATATATTGAGTTGGCGTATTTGATGTTGCAAATGACAGGAAACGGTTTAACTAACTAATATGATTAAAATAGAATGCAGACGAAAGAAAAAAATATTTCGACTACAAAAATAAATAAGCGTGGAACTATAAAAATAAATAATTAAATAAGCGTGTGAGAAACGAAATATATGAAAGAATGTAACCATAGAATGGTGATTTTTTATACAACGGAGTTGAATGATGTTAAAATATTTTTGGAAAAAGGTTAGTCTGGAGTCTAAAAATAAAGATATATGACCTTAATCCTAACGTGGGCTTTAGAGATCAATATATAGTATTCAAAATGTATAAGACCATATATATGTATATATCGTATTAAAAATGCGTATTCTTCAATGTTTTTTCCATAAAAAGCAGTTTTTTCGTAAAATTAATTCTGAAATAATAAAATAAAATGTATAAAATAAATTAAGAAATATATAATAAAACTAAATGTATAAGATAAATAAAGAAGGTGTATAATACACACACACACACACACACACACACACACACACACACACACACACACACAAGAAAAAGCGATTCTGTCACTAAAATAATTAACCAATGTTCAACTTTAGACGTCGATATCTCAGGATAGGAGCCTCAGATCGCCTAAATTTGGACTCCTTTAGATATACGCTTTCATTTACTACTCGTTTCACATACACACATACACATTCAATTCCATTTGTGGGTCAAAAACTCCCTATTTTGGGCAATCTCCTTTGAACGACAAGAGAACTGACCATCTGCCAGATCTACCTTTGACGAGCGTATGTGTATGTGTGCGCGTTTGTACACGTTTTTACCACATTTCGTTTCATTTGCATCTCAAAGAGACCGGAAGTACAGAATTTTCAAAATATGTCCAAGAGATAGTTTCGCTATTTTGTCTTTTTGGGGTATCTTAAAACGGCTAACGGGCATTCGAAAGAACATGGTTTACATATGTTTGTATATATTTCCAAATTGTTTGTACCTCAAAAGGACCGGAAGCAGCCTGTTAAATAAATACATTCAAGAAGTAGTTTCGCCTCCTTTTCAAATATTTCAAAATGGTCAATACAATTCGAAAGTACATCATTTGTACCTAATCATACCTCTTTTCAAATCGTTTGTGCCATGCCTGTACTTCCGATATTTCAATTTCAAATTAAAAGCTTGTGCTTGTTCGGTCCCTTTGAGATACAAGCGATTTGAAAGAAGGTACAAATGGATACGAACGATGCTCTTTCGAATAGCATTAGTTACTTTTAAAGTAAAATGCTTTTAACCCCCCTTCTCCCCGTATCTTTTACATTCTTTAGGTACAAACGAAACAAAATATAGTACAAACGAGATGTAACTGTTTCGATTTTTCGGCTTTTACATCGTCGTCAAGATTACTGCGATATTATGTTCGATTCTTTATGCGCTGTCGCAACGGAACCAACTAGAGCCGCCACCGAGAGGATTACGAGCCGCGGGTGAATGAGTTGTGCGTTTACGTCGGTAGGTTCTCGTGATAAAGAACAAAAAATCCGACGAATCGATACTCCGTCCCTCGATAGGAGGTCCGGTTGCTTCTCGTTCGTCGGCTTTTACATTACACAGGAATCAGAGAAGTCTCTTCTTTCTCCTCTCTCCCTCTCTCTCTCTCTCACTTTCGTTTACTCGCCGAAGGACGTCTCGTCACATTCGGGATCATGGCGACGCACCGCCGTCAATTCCTATCTTTGAGAATTGTCCGGCGACGCTCACGGCGAACTTTCAATCGATTCTGACAGTTTGACTTGCGGACAAACTTGGGGCGAAGCGAGGCGCGCGCGGCGAGGGTGGGAACGATATCCCGGTGCCTTTAGGACGCGAGGAAGAAGGACGCGAGGAAGAAGCGCGTTGTCGCGGTTGGAAAATTCAGCGCGTCAAAGCCGTGTCAAGCGCGGAAGATGAAAAAGAACGATCGACGGCGTATCGCTTCGCAAGGGTAGGGAAGCAATTTGCAAGTTGTCAGACGGGCGGGACCGTCTCCGGTATTCCCTATAAAATCGTATGGATTCGTGGTCGAGTCTTCGCACGTTCTGTCACACGCACACACAGTCATCACGATCCACGGCGCCATACGATTTCCATTGCGCGAAGTCTCGGATCAATCGCGTTTCCCTCAGCTCGTGCTGCAGTCTTTCAATCGACCGTCGCTGTGCGAACAATCGCGACATTATTTTCTTAGTTCGCAAAATATGGACAATTGAAACATTGACTTGATAAATATTATACTCCCGTAGGAAATAACTATTGCCTTCCCGCCAAATATTGTCCTTCCCCGCAAAAACTTTAATTGGAAAGTATCATTTTTCCACAACAAATAATTATTTGTAACTATCATCCTGCATGACTGTTATTGGGTTTCAAACATTCCTCGTAGTGGAATATCTATACAAGGGGAGAATTTTACTGTAAAAATTAAATTATAGAAGAGGAACATATCAACATTTTGTTCCAAATTTGTTGTTTTTCCGTTTTATAAGTGCTACTTACATTTTGGGGTGTAAAATCTTTTATTAAAAAATATATTAAAGGATCCAATAAGGGGTCGAAACGTATGTACATTATATAATCTTATTACAACATTATAATACAAGAAATTATATATTTCTACACATTTTTTATCACATTTTTCGCGTTATTCCCAGCGTTAAGCTAATATAAACCTTTCATTTTAATTTTTTTATTGTTAGTCTCAGAACTTTTTAATTTATTAATTTTTGTAAAAAAGATACGATACTTCTTTTAGCAAAATAAACTTTATGTTTCAGTATATTATTTCTACACTATTAAAAAATATGGAGTTTGAAAAGAATTTATATATATATATATATATATATGAAAAAAGCTATTGTGTGATATCTTTAAATTTAATGGCTGCAAATGTAACGTTTCTGACATTTATAACTTTGTTTATGTTAGTTTGTTTCTTATATTAATTTTCTTATATTAATTTTCCATGTCGGTTCCATTATTGGTGTAATCATATTGATATCATGCTAATATCACATGATTCGAAATAACGTAATTGTCGCGTTATAAAGACTTGGAAAAAAGACCTAGACTGACAAAGTCGCAAAGTTGTGGAGCCGTCAAATTGAGTCGCAAAGTAAAAAAGCGAGTGAAAAGCGAGAATTGTTGTTGTTACGTCGTCACACATACATAAAAGAGAGCGAGTATTGAGATTGTGTGAGAGACAGTGGCCCAAACCAATCGAATCCCGGTAAACATTATTCGTACCGAATAAATCAAT
Organism: Odontomachus brunneus; assembly: GCF_010583005.1. NCBI lineage: Eukaryota > Metazoa > Arthropoda > Insecta > Hymenoptera > Formicidae > Odontomachus > Odontomachus brunneus. The sequence continues at coordinate 2,812,780 of NW_022639453.1, forward strand.
TTACATAGAGAGAACGATCTATTAATTGAATACCAAGCTTTACTGTCCTAGAAAAAAAAAATCCCACACTCTAATATGTATTCTCTCCGTGTAAAGAGCCTTAATATTTTTAATTGGAATTAAAAAAGAAATAAACATCAACTTTTTTTGCTCCCAATTTACGACTAATTTTCACATTAATACTTTATCACAATAATGTTGAAAAAATTTCCAATTGCTGCCGGCAGATTTCGAAATCACGTTTAGACGGTACAAGTCTAACTAAATTTGGCAGTAACTTTAATGATTAATATCTGTGTGTCCGTGTGTGAAAATTATATGATACTCATACTTAAGAAATTGTCAATATTTATTTAAGACAATTTGTTCTGCAAAATGTAATATGCAAATCTGAGTGTGCAAATTTTAATTTATTATTGCTTCAATATAGCAATAAATTTACATTATTATATTATGTAAATTTAATGATTAATTCGATACGGTATGTGCGCTTTATCAATGTAATTAAAATTTGTATTTTATGAATACAATTAAAAATTCTAAAGTTTATATTATCGATTATTTCACGTCATGATAACCATGACAGTTTATCTGAGTAGTCACAAACGCGCACATTACACAGTATACATACACATATACACAAACACACATATATACATGTACAGTCGTCAAAAGCAGACGGTCGATCCTCTTGTCGTTCAAACTTACTATTCTCTCTCAGTACTCATATTTACCACAGAGACAAATAGAAATATGAGAGAAATTATTAATATTTATTCAAAACAATTTGTCATATAAAATGTAATATGAAGGTCCGAAAGTAACTTTTAATAAAATTGCAATTGCTAATTTATTTATTGCTAATAAATTAATATAACATAAAAATTACGCTATTGTGTGTATGATGTAAACTTAATAAGTTCAATGTAGTGCATTTTTGTTCCATAAATGTAATTTGAAATTATATAGTTTCCATTATCTATCTGCGTTTCTAAAAAAACAAACATTTGTGTATACAAATGCTTATACACAAACCCATGCATTTAGCTTTTATAATATTACATTTGTAAGCTGTTTTCATCGAAAAATATTTTTTTATAAAGCGACAACCGACAACGAAATAAAGTTACGTGCGCGTGACAACGGTCGTCAAAGCGTTAACCGGAAGTATCCCAACTCTGAATCCTGACGCCACCGACGCGGATTACTTCTCGTTAATTCTGTTACTCTCGTTATTATTTATTCCTACCTTTTTCCTACTTATCGCGGCGCAAATCCTGCCGCAAACTCCGACGTTTCGCAGAGATTATGAGAGAAAGGGTTTAAAAGAGTTAAATGTCGCGGAGCGTGCAGCTTAAGTAAAGCAGCGCTTTTTGCTTTCTCACGCCGGATATGTTTTTACTTACTAAAACGGATCCGCTAAGCGGACAATCGACAATGGCGCGTTTAAACTCCGCGTTCTCCTCTCGGTCAGAGCGCCGTAAGCCATTTAGGGTTATGACGAAGTTTCGATGTTCGCGAAACTCCATCTTCGCGGCAGCAATTGGCCCGATATACGTCGACCGATATGAGTTGAACACCACTTCAATTATGACACCCGCGTTACTTAACCCTTCCACTTGGGCAGCCTAAAGTGCTCGTCATATTATTCTCGACTGTGTGAATAACTTCGTTGACTGTGAAGGTTAGGTTACACTGTTAGAAAATTTCTTAAAAATAATAGCATTTATAAATAAATTGAAGAATTTGATATTAAAATTAATAATAGTAAAGATTTTTATAATATTAGGATTATTAGTTATAATATATTAATTAATTATAATAATTTATATTTCTTATAAAATCTGATATTTTCTATCTTATCTTCCATATGTTTTTATTAAATTCTATATTAAATTATAAAACACATTATAACACGTTATGATATGTTAGAATCATTTTTCTAATATAAATACGAGACTGTTTCGGTCACGTGACCTGAAAGATTCAGCTTGCAAAGCATCGTGGCCTTTATCGAGATTTTAACGGAGCTATTCAGAAGTCTCTTTATCGGTTTCCTTTATGCTATCGCAGAAGTTGTGCATCGCTATATTGTGATTTTAATCGCTGATTATGATTTTTCATAACTATGTGTTATTAAATATAATATTGATTTTATTTTTTATAACATAGTTATAAAAAACTTCACGTCCCAGTTATTAAATTTAATATGAAGTTTTTTAGCAGTATATATTTTTACATACACGCTGCCACGCATGCATCAATCAGCGATCAATTTTTATATCGGAGCCGATAATATGCTTCAAAATCGTCTGAGTGTAAATGTCACATCATGTGTCATAACCAACGTAATTTTGATGCTTTACAGTGTGTAGCACGCTTTCTTTTTTATACGTTTCAATTAACTTGTTCCTTGCTCCATATTATTATTATTATTTCAAAGTCAACTTGTGAATTGATACGTCGGTTATAACGCGATATACAGAGTGTCGGGTAACTCACGGAGGAGCCGCGATGTGCAGGCAGATCAGGCGACGTCTGCTACTATATATTAGATCAAATTGTATGCATATTAGATATATTGTATGTATATTAGATCAAACTAAACAAAAAGTCCCTTATCATTTTCCAAATGACCACGTTCATGTTTAGTTATTAAATAAAGAAGATTGGGGCATAGAATTGTGCAAGTTGTGTACAACTTGTACCAAACTTCTTTCATTAATAATTACACTGAAAGAAAAGAGATTCAATCAACAAAATCGACGGTTACCGGCTATCAAGAAATATTGGACCTATTCAACAAAATACACATATGCAACAGTTGAGGATAGGCTTTCTAAATTAGGGCAAAACGTCGAAATTTATTAAAAAGTAAAAAAAAAAACTTGTGTTGGATTTCAAAATTCAAGATGGCGGACCAATATGTTGGCTTGAAAATTTAAAATTTTGACCTATTTGAGTAAAAATCCGTTTAGGGGAGGTTTGGGGTTCGCTGAGTATGAATATGCATTTATTTTTTTTAAATTCGTAATGGTGGATCCAATATGACCTAAAAATGCGAAAATTTGACAGTTTTGTTATTTGGCGAAAAATCCAACCAAATTATAAGCTACCTTTCGAAGATGTTTGCTTTGGGGCAAAACATCATACATTAGCAGACTGTAGAAGAAAAATGGTTTTTTAACTTTAAAAATCAATATGGCAGCCAAAAATTTTTAATTTTGATTTATTTCAATGAAAGTACGTTTTGAAGAATTTTGAAATCCTTAACGGTTTTCTCCTGGGCCTTAATGGGTTAATGCAATAAGTTCCGTTGATATTACTATATCAATTACGTGGTCATTTGGAAAATGATAAGGGACTTTTTGTTTAGTTTGATCTAATATGCATACAGTATATCTAATATACATACAGTTTGATCTAATATATAATAGCAGACGTCGCCTGATCTGCCTGCACAACGCGGCTCCTCCGTGAGTTACCCGACACTCTGTATATCGCGTTATAACCGACAATTCACAAGTAATACTATATCAATGCAGATATAGTGATTTCAACACAACTTATTGTTGAATAGATACAATGTTTTTGATGGCCGGTGACTGTCGATTTTGTCGATCCAGCTGCTTTTTTCTCAATGTAAACATGGACGTAGTTATTTGGAAAAAATAGAGAACTTTTTCGTTCAATTTAATCTAACATCTAAGCATACAGCAGTAGATGTCGTTATCATAGCTCATCTACCGTATCACACGTGATCATACACGAATTTTCTTTGATTAATAAATCAAAATTTTACGTAGTTGTTCGTAAAATGGTAAAGGAATTTTTTATTCTGCTTGACCTAATCTATCTGTATACCGTGGATTTTCCGTGAGTTACTGGACACTATGTATGTGATACTTACACTCCCAGATGATTCCGAAGCATATCATCGGCTCCGATATGAAAATTGATCGCTGATTGATGCATGCATGGAAGCGTGTACGAAAAAATCAAGCCTTCACAGTCAATGAAATCATGTATGGTTGCTTTCCAACAATAGACACAAGTCACAAGGATTATCCTATCTTTATTACACACAGAGTATGGAACAAAGACAGAATAATGCTTATGTTGACTTGCGGAAAGCAACATATATTACCATGCACGGTTCTATACATAACTTCATAAATGACATAATAACATGTACGAAATTATTCATACAATCGAGGATCATGTGACGAGCTTAAATCGTTGATCACGATTACGCCTAATTTTGTTAAGAAGTAATGGAATTCGCTGCACTAAATACTCTGAATATTCCCGTTACTAAGACAGATACGATGCATGCGCGACGCTTATTTGTTCACGAATTATTATTGCTCACAGATATGTGGTGTGTGTCTATGTGTGTGTGTGTGCGTGTGCGCGTATCCGTCCTCTCAACGCACTTTCGAAAATTACATTTCCAACAATATATGTCACCGCGAAACGGATAGTTTCCGGCGCAGGGCGCAGTTATCTTTATGTTCTCTCTATCCGACGCGAGTTGTAAGCCGTTTAGCATTAAGATGGAGTTCCCAAGTTCTTGAAACTCGCGGATACGCGGGTGTAGTTGTCCCTCTGTAAATACGAGCGTGCAATATCCTCAGTGCTTGCTCGCGTTGCGTGTCTCAAGCTTGAAACTTATTTTTACAAATGGCGAATTGCGGGGGAAATTGCAAAAGGATCAAGAACAGGTTGCGCGTTAGTTCGAATTGCAGCGAATCCCTCTCCTTTACTGTTTCCCGAAATACGGAAGAAAACGAAATAGGAGAAGAAGCGGGCGTTTCACGATACACTAACAGACCGAGCTCAGTTAGCGCGCTAATAATGTCGCTAGTATAATTAGACCGCGGAGAAGGGAAACTATAAATTCGTGAGTGCCTATCGACACTAAGGAGATATATAAGTTTGTCAGATCGCAGATAAGCCTGCTTTGTACGCTCGCTTGCTCCCCCCTCTCCCGCCCACCGCCGAACTCTGTTCGTCCGTGCTCGAATCCATAATCCATTTAGCGAGACTAAGTTTCCTAAAGTGTTCTTCAAACTTATAAATCCTGAGTTGCCTGCCTCTTAAGCACGAAGATGAAGTTCCAATAGGTTGCTATGAGCGTAGAACCTTTTCCCGCATCTTTCAGCCGCGGTCCCACAACGAGCATTTCGACTCTTTGTCGGAGACGTCGTTCTCACCTCTTGCGCAAAGAGAGAAAGAAAGAGAGGGGAGGAAGAGAGGGAAAAGAGAAACAAAGAAGATAATCTGCGTGGAATTATATAATATTAGCGAAGAAGCAGAGACGCGCATTGTTTACACGTTGGACGAGATGAAATTGAAGGTAACTTTTGTTAAAAGATTATTAGACGTTGTCGCGGAGTCGGACAAGCTACGGTCGCCAATGTTACAATTCACGAAGTAAATTTACGAATAAATCGTAAAGTCGTAGTATACAAAGCAATCGTAAGAAGCGAAGTTTTATGTAAACATCAATTCTATACCAGTATCTGTATCGCTCATTTTTACATATCTATAGTTATGATTAGTGACTTTTGGGTAGAGTTAATGTCGGAAATTGTTCTATGCATTGTATAGATCAATAAGAATCTATTTTTGAAGCACTCTAATGGGTTTGTAGCTAGGCCTATCTTAAATTATATGCTTATAATCTATATATACCTTAACTTATTAGTCTATTTATGAGAAATCATCGATATTTACGAGTGATCGAATGGCATATGATACGTATAGAATTGCAGATCTACTCGTAAGTTTTTACAAGTCTTACAAGTTACGATTCTGTTTAGAGTTGCAACAAATCACATTTGTGATAGATGGATATACATAGTAAAAAATATTGCGTTACATTTAACATATTTTATATGTCCTAATCGGTCCACATAAATTTTTGTATTAATTTAATACAAGGTAAATATGTTTGTAAAAGAGGTATGTAAAAGAAACACAAATACTGTGAAAAACTATCACGAAAGATTTCACATTTATATCAATTGGTAGTAAATTTTATGTAAAATTAGTATATTTGTAATTTTAAATGTAACATAAGAAAATATTATTTTTACATTTTTTAATTCTTATTTTTAAGGTATTGGATGTGTATTAATGGTTTTACCTAAAATCTCTAAATTTATGTGCCATTTAATGAATTAAAATAAAAAATTGATATCTTATTTGAAGAATTTGTTTGTCACTGATAGAATCGTACTCGACAATTGGTTTCTGAATTTTTTAGTATACCAATTCCATCCTTGCTGTAGATATACTTTATGTTATGTATATTATAAGGTGGCAAGAACATACAATTTTTCAGTAAAATTTAATATTCATGATTCAATAAAATTTAATATTCATATATTAATCTATTTTGAAATGCAAAATGTGTAATTTTAACATTTACAAATATTATTTTAACATTTGTAAATGTTGAACACTATGTTGAATATAAATTCAATATAAAATATTCGAATAACACAAACATAATATCTTAAATTAACACACGGATATATTAAAATTTTTGAAATAAGAATTTTCACAGGAACCGGTTTTAACAAAAACACGAGAATTATTTTACACAAAACACAAAAATTATTTTGAATACGTAAATTTCGCGGCAACTTTACTTGTTTTATATCACGCGATGTGCAAAGATTGTATTAGTACACGCCATTCATATTTATTAGAGAGAATAACGGAATAAAAATATAATAGAAATGATTGAGATTTACTCGAAATACTATATCATGTAAATGTAACACGAGTATCTGAGAGTAATTTTTATATATTAATATATATATATATATATATATTATATATATATATATATATATATATATTAATATAATAAAATTTACATGATTATATAATGTAAATTTAATGATTAGTTCAATACAGCATATATGCCTCATGAATGTAATGAAAAAATTCTAAAGTTTCCGTCATCGATTATCTCCACGCCTCATGAATGTAATGAAAAATTCTAAAGTTTCCCTCATCGATTATCTCCTGTCGCGACAATCATGAAAGATTATCTGGTCGTATACAAAAGGAGTCGGATAGACAGGTGTACGTAAATTTAGCAGCAATTTTACTAGTCGGCTTGTAAAGTTTACGTCTCTTATGGATGATTCACACGACACTCATATCTCTATCGCACAGAATGACGAAATAGAAATAACAAAAAAAGGAAAATAGAAATAACGAAAGAAATGATCGAAATTTACTTACACAATATGTCATGTAAAATGCAACATATAGATCTGAGCTTAATTATTAATGAATTTGTTACTACATTAATGCAACAGAAGATTTACATTGTATTGTATAATGTAATTATACCAAATGTGCATATTCAATAATATAAATAAAAATATTCAATAGCTGTATTTAATCAAGCTCGATTCAATAATCAAGCCTGATTCAATACAGCACATTAACTTCTATAAGTTAATAACTACAAGCCACTACAAGAATTGCAAAGCTTCCATTATCGATTGTCGTGATAATAATTAAAGTCTATCTGGGGAGAAAAATAAGGGAAAACGCGCGGCGCGCGTCCATTAAAGTCAAATCACATTAACGATTGGCGATAGATGATTGACGATTGAAGATTAGAATTTGACCAATTGGAACAAAGCAAACCAAGGCTGAAGCTTGTTGATTCGTTAAAATCTAATCTTTAATTGTCAATCGTCAATCGCCAATCGCTAGTGTGATTTGGCCTTTAGTCGGTATTCTACCTGTTTCTGGCATTCCTGCAGATTTAGATAAATAGGATTTAAGAGAAAACGAGTAAATAAATAACAATTGCTAAATAATTAATAAACGATTAATAAAAATTCTCATATACTTCAATATTCGAAAAAATCTGAGCAAGAATGCTAAAAACTGACGAGTATTGTAACGAGTGCCGGCTACTAGGCATTTTCCCCTATGGTTAAAGTGCCAATCTAGACAGACAATCCCGAAACGACATGAGCTCGATTCTTTTCTCGGCCTGGAAAGGCAGCGCGAGCACACGAACGAAGCGCGCGGCGGAGGCGGCGGCTTGCAAGTTCGTACAAATTCTGACTAGCGATATTTAAATATCGGAAAACCACTTCCGCCGGTGGTCGCTATTCAATTGACAATCCGATCAGAACCTACTTTCATTCGGAATTCCCGATATCGTTTCCATCTGTCTGCGAGCACTTCAAATAAATCGCCGGATCGGTTTCGTGGTATCGCGCGTTTAACCAAAAATAACGAGAGAGGAGAACGGAGCAGCCGCGAGCAGGTGATCGACTTTGACGACCGATTCCGGTATGGATTATTGCTTCGTTAACAACAAACGTCCGTTATACCAGTTGACATGCTTCTCGTTTCGCGAGGCTGGCTCACCGCCGTCGCCGTTCGCTGCACGCCCAATATCGAAACTATTTGATCAAAGAAATGTTGTCCCCCGCGGCCGAAGGTCGAGAAAAATTGAAAATAGCCGCCGGGCTGAAACGCGCACGTTGCGCTACGAAATCGACAGTGGCCGTCGCGGGGAATCGAATGCGACATGTAAATTACAAAGGGACTCGTTTGCACCTTCATTTTGCCGCATAATTATCTCGCGAAATATAATTACCTTCGTCGCGCCGTTACGGCTGCGAAAATACCAGTTTTACGACGAGAAAACGCCGAGCGCGACAAAATTCAGGCTACAGTTTAATTCGTGCGCCCCCGGCTGGCGGACGTTGCATTTTTCACCTTTGTTGAACTTTCCGTCTATGCGGAAATTAAAGCACGGCCCAAACGGGAATGAAACAGCGGCGGAATTTTATATAGTTCTTAAGTATTCCGCTCGCGATACAAGTTCGCGAGCGGACGAAAGAGCGCGCCTCGCGTGCCCCCTTTTTCTCCCCCCCCCCCTATGAGCGCGTCCGTCGAAATGAAAATTTTCTCAATCGCGAAATCGCGCCAGGCGCTCGCGTGTGATCGTCGAGTCTGTACAAAGCGGGAATGTAGCGGAAAAAAACTTCCAATTCGACAACAACAATTCCGATTCGCAGACTTTTTCAATCTTCTTACTGGTCGATGTGTCGGCCGGTAGAAATTCATTTATCTATTTAGAGCACGAATCTAAACCTTCGGCGGGCGTAGCGCTGAAATCGTATACGCGCCGTCGCTTTCGCGATTACATCTTTCTTCCGATCGAGCGTTAATTTCGCGAGATGAAATTCTGCTCATCTCGAATTCCATCGCGTAGCTTCTGTCGTCACTCGTGCAAAAACCAACGTAAATTCGGCGTGCGTCGTGATAAAAAAAAAAACAATAAAAAAGGAAAAATGAAAAAAGAAAATCTCGCCTGAATTTCGATGCCTCGCGCGTACATGCGCATTCCAGATACAATGCTCGAAAAAAATATGGCATCAAGAAATTCCAGGTAAAAATAGCTGAAATTTAAATGAACGTTACTTCGTGAAAAATCACCGTATAAATATTTCTCTTCTTTTATTCTGAAGGGTACACTGTAAGTTTTATACTGGAAGTGTAAGTACAAGAAGTGTCTACTGTAGGGAGCTATTGTTGGATTTTTGTTTTATAACATTTTCGTCTTACTACTCTTCCTCCCCTTCTCCAAAAGTTTAAATGTGATTTTTATAATAAAAATTGTGTATTTCAAGAATAGGAGAATAGAACAATAGAAAATTGAAATAGAAAATTGGAAACAATTTTTTCGTAAATTTCACTAACGGGATTATGAAAATTGGTTTCCTCTTTCAATAAAAAACAATAAAAATTATTAATTATATATTATTATATAATTTTTTCGTAAAAGTGTACTATATACAGGGTGTCCCAGACTATCTTTCGCAATTTTTGTGAGAACGTAAAACGGATTGAGGTGAAGATAAAAGTTCTATAGAGGAAAATAGCCAAAAGCGACATAAGCTTCTTAAAACGACATACCTCTATATCTCATACATTAAATGTTGTATTTTATCGAAACTAATATAAACGTAATTCGTTTTATCAGTTAAATAATAAAAAATTCATACTTGGTATATGCTAAATTAGCAAATATCTAGTTTTAAAAATTCGTAAGTTTTATTTCTATGATTTTTATTGACGAATTACGTAGACTAAACAGCGAGAATTATCTTTTTGTTCAATATTAAATTCTTTTACATTGTATTTGACTTTTGTAAAAATATTTTTTTAATATTTTTCCCTTTATCACTTTTTTACTGTATAACTTAAAAATTTTATGAGAATGTGTCTTAAAGTGAAATACCTACAGTATGCGATAGGTGCGATACTTTGTGACTAACATAACCTTCAATTGTGGCGTAACATATCGTATTGTATATGTTTAATTTTGTTTAATTTAAAAATATAATATGTAAAATATGTGAGAAATGAAAAGATGGAAATGCCAAAGATAAGTTTTTATTTAATTATATTTTCCTTTTGTAACATATTTTGAATAAATAAATATTATTCGACCATTAAACGCATTAATGAACTATTTATTACCAAATATTATCATATATGCAACGTGTTATATAACTTCCAATAGGTATGTCGCTTTTGGCACCCATTTTCTTTGAATTCCATTTTCGTATGTTTTACAAAAACATTTTTTGTTTTAAATCTAAAAACAATTTCAGTAAAAATATATTATCTGATAGGGGGTACTACATATATATATATATATATATATATATATATATATATATATATTTACATTTATATTTTAGGCTTTACATTAAGACATAACCTTCAAAAACAAAATGATATGTCGCTTTTGGTGCCTTTACTCTATTGTTTTGCCATATTCGCAATATGGCAATTAAGATATTAATTAAAGAAGATTGAATGATTATACATGATATGATAAATGAGCTGTAATGACGATGTGTGTTGTTATATGCTTGTAGATCAAATTGATCGAAAAAGCCCTTTATCATTTTGCAAATAACTATGTAAATTTTAGTTATTAATGAAAGAAAATTGTTACATTGTACACGATAATGCACAAATTTTCTTTAATTAATATCTAAAAATCTATGTAGTCATTTACAAAATAGTAAAAGACTTTTTTGTTTTCTGTTTAATTTAATGTATAAATATACGATAGACAATAACGATAGACAACGCCATTATAACTCATCTACCGTATGGCGCGTGATTATCCGCAAATCTTTAATTAATATCTCGAGATTTATTGCAAATATCGCAAAATAGTATGAGACTTTCATATTATATCTCAATCCGTTTTACGTTATCACAAAAATTGCATAGGAGAATCTCGGACACCCTGTATACACTAAAGTTATCTATGGATTTTCACCATCTATCATTGGCATTGGCATTACCCGATGTGCACCGCCAGTTGAATTTTGTGTGTGTGTGTGTGTGTGTGTGTATGGATAATGTATTAGATTATGTGTGTTAATGCGTAATTTGCATAGGTGTTAAATGTGGAAAATTGAATTTTGGGGTTTAATATCGGACATTTCTCTCTTGGCGCGTCATCACTTCTTCCAGTTGATCGTGCATATTAATACAGACCCTTGTTTTCTCTTCAGTAATTTCATTTCAGATTTTGATTAACACTTCTTCGAATTCTTATACATTGTATTGGCCTCTCTCTTCCCAAATACTGATACTAAATTCCAAAACTCAATTTTACATATTTAATAACTAGCTAACCTACATACATACACATATATAGTTACTAACTACATACATACGCATATATAGTTACTAACTAGCATGATAAAACAGTTCATTAAAAGTAAAATATTAACAATAACTGTCTTAGAGCTTATATTGATTCGATTCACCCTGTGATCCGATTTGCCTTGGTCTATCCTATACATTTATACATAATCTCATACATTGCGCACACGATATGCAAAATCCGATCGGCAAGAGATGATAAAAATGCAAGGGTAAGTCTGAAGTAGTGTATCTCTGTGCGAAAAAAATTGCATAATTCCTTTTTTTTAATTGAAAGGAAAAGGTTAAACTTTATGATCCCATAAATGAAACTTACGATAAAAATGTTTATTTCTATGGACCCTGCCAAAGTACGTAACTTATAAAAATCACGTTTTTACTTTTGGGGGAATAGCAGGGCGAAAATATTACAAAAATCTAATAATAGTCTTTTATAGTACTTATAGTTTCTTATAAACATTTTACCTTTGAAACTAAAAAAGGAAAAAATGTTCGTACGATAATTTTTTATAAAATAATATCCATTCAAATTTCATTCATTCTTACTATAATCTTTTAATGTCATACTTTTTTTAAGTGGTGTAAATAAAGGAAATTCCAAAATAAACGACACATTGCTCACAAGAAGATTTTTCCGTAATATTACGAATTTCGCGCGCGAAAATTCAAGTTTGACACCGTCACTGCGATATAGCTGGGTCTTTTCGCGGAGAATGTAATACGTTGTGACGAGAGTCTCGCACGTTAATGAGAATACTCTTGTTGAAGCATAATAGAATTAAAACTTCCCGACCGCTACGTGGTTATTATACACGTACAAATAAAAGTCTAACGAGTTAGCCTTGATAGAAATTGTAGGAAGCTTGACGCTTCGTGTGATAAGTATATGGTGGTGGAATCGTCAATACCTCGCCTCACTCAGACGTATAAATAATCACTGATCAACAGGCAATTCGTCACGTGGAATTTCTCATCCCGTCTCTCGCGCATTTTTAAGCGCATATTTTAAAATCAACTCAAAATTCACACATAGCTTTTTTTTATTAAAATTATTAGACTTAAAATTAATTGTGTGTGATTTTATGTTAAAAGAAGAATTAAATATGTATAAGTCCCGATTATGGGTCAGCAAACTATCATCTTAGATTTAATATATTGCATATGGGATATTCCATATAATTCACGATTCGATTTAATTACAAAATTTATTATATCGAAGTACTGTCAATATTAAGAAAGCTTCATAAAAAATTCCTCCTTTTAAATAATATATTTTTTTATTACAATTTATTGTGAATAAGGATTTTTCTCCCTTTACGCAATTTTTCTGCAATTAGGCATAATATATGATAAAAACTGATACGATCTCTTTTATTTTTAAAAGAAACAAACTAAATATAACAGAAAATTGCTACTTTTTACATTTTAAAAGAAGTAAACCATGTTTTTTTTAAATAAAAGCCTGTAGAAAATACTATATGATAAAAATACTATAATCACATAATTTGATCAATGTGACAAAAAGTTCTTTTATAGACTAGAGTTGTGGATTATTTAAGGGGTTAGGGCGACTTTCATTTATTTACATAAATCCGAGTTAGTCGATCGAACATTAAAAGAAACTACTAATACCGATTTTAGCAAAAATCATTGTAGTTTTATGGCAAAATTATTAGAATAATTGTGAGTGTGATTTTATGTTAAAAGAATAATTAAATATTTTAGCCCTAACCATATTTTTTAGTTATTTCTTTGTATGGTTATAGTTATGAATATCAAACATTTTTTTTCTCGGTGATATGTATAATATTAACATTGTAAACAAACTAAAAAAAATATAAAAAATTTTGTTCCAAACGCTTTAATTATAATGTGTACTTTGTAATACATTAATGAAGCAAGTTTGAGTCAAAATTTGAAATCGTTTCATAATTGGGACTGTTACCTTATTTCGCCTCATTCTCATGCGTACGTGCGATAAATAATCTCTAGGAACGACCGCGACCGAGATGCTTCGTAAAGCCAATTATCACACGTCACACGTGCGCAACATCATTATCTCGCGGATTGATGCTGCTAGCGATGTGAAGAGCGGGAGAGAGCGCGTGCCGTCGACACGATCAACGGGCGATAGGCGTCGCCGCTAATCAGAAGTATTCAGCTGTCGCGATTGTGGCTTCGCAAAACGAGCGAACCTCGAGAGTATAATGCGGCTGACAACGCCACACCCGTTATTATTGCTCCGCGAACGCTCGTAAAACGAGCACGCAGAGCAGCGATAGCACCGCCGCCGCGGCTGGAAAAGCGCGGAATCGTTGCGACTGCGGGAATGCAGTTCGATAACCTCTCTTCGCCGAATCGTCGCGAGACGCTCACCTCCGCCAATAAAAATAACGTCTGCCTGCGTCTACACTTTTCCTACAATATTCACTTTGTTTTACGTTTCGCGCAATTGCATTTTATTATATCGCGTCGAAGCCCAGCAATGGTAATTGTTAACTTCTTTTATTTTCCCTATTATTTTTACGTTTACCTACGCACTTACCTTTAACATTGTTCACATTTGAGTTTAGTTTATAAAATTTGGGAATGTACCAAGAGAGACCAAGTCAGACCTAGTTAGCCACGAGGTATGCCAATCAGGTGCATTGTTTATATATTTACTTCACGAGAGGAACGATAAAAATAAAATCGGAAAAAGTCCCTCTTAGAGCATAAATACTTTTTTCTGAATCAGATTAAATTCGTAATAATATTACAATTAAAACGTAGAGAAAACTCACTTAGGAGTAATCAGTACTTTTTCGAAGATCCCGAAATTTGATATTAATGTTCTTCACCGTGAGTAAATAAATTTAAATGACGTGTTATTAGTTAGAATATTTTGTGCAAGTATGCATTGTTTTGGGTAATAGACGAAACTTTCATTCATAAAATGATTGAAATCGACAATACGGACGGACGAGGTAAAGTTACCCATTATTTAAGGGGATACTATACTTGAAAATTTCGCCGACAAAATACTGACTTTTTCTCTGCAAAGTTTATATCGTATTGCTTATACAGAATTACAAATGTTTTTACAAATTGAAAGCACATGAAATAATGGATTGGACTATTTTTCAATACACAGAGAGAACGAATTGTTTGAATCAAATAAATGCTTTTTTGGAATAATCTAAACGAATTTTTCGATTAATCAAACAAAATTTTGTTTGAAGCAACAAAAATATTTATTTGCGACTTAGTTCCAAAGAAATATTTTTGTTGTGTCAACCAAATAACTCGTTTGGACTATTCCAAAGAAACATTTATTTGAATCAATAAATCGTTCTCTCTGTGTAGGTGACGAAAACAATAAAAAATTTGAAAATTGACATCCTAAGCTGTCAGTTAGCGTAAATGTTTACCTAATACAAAAGTTCTGCAACTTGCACGTATAGCACGTATGTTTGCTCCGCTAACGAAAATTTCAAGGGGAGTATCTGTATCCTTTGTATACAATTAAATTTTAAAGCTTAAAAATTTTACAAAATTTTGTAAAAGGATTTCTATATATACGTGATTATGTTTCCTGCTAGTATGGTAAAACAAAGCAACACATATTTAAACAAGATCTATACATATGAGATATACGAGGGTGGTCTGAAAAGTTTCCGACCTCAACGTGAAGATAGCAGCACTTGTAAATAAAAGCTAGTGAATTTCGTTGTTCATCTGTTGACAGTTACTCACCGAAGTTTCAGCCATTTTGGACTCGCAGTTGTTATGTAACAGTCGTTTGAGTAAGTTGATGTGAGTGTTTTTGTGAAAATGGACAAAATCGAGTATCGAGCTGTCATTAAATATTTGTTTTTGAAAGGCAATACGCCTACGCAAATCAAAGATGAGTTGGATTCTGTGTATGGGGACTCTGCACCATCATTTAC
>NW_022639453.1:2835660-2855392 GCF_010583005.1 Odontomachus brunneus
AATCCACGAATTACGGTTTGAACTGCTTGACCATCCACCTTACTCACCAGATCTAGCCCCAAGCGACTTCTTTTTGTTCCCTCATCTAAAAATTGCGCTCGGAGGACAGAGATTTTCGTCAAATGAAGAGGCAATCACCTTCGTGAACAATTATTTTGCAGAGAAAAACGCCGAGTACTATTTCGACGGGTTACAGAGATGGGAGCATCGCTGGGAGAAGTGTGTAGATTTACAAGGAGACTATGTTGAAAAATAAAAAACAATTTTCAGAAAAAATGACTTGTATCTTTGTTAGGTCGGAAACTTTTCAGACCACCCTCGTACATATAGGCGTATACATATACAGGGTGACACCGAACAAGACCAAACTTCGGTATTCTACTTTTCCTAAGAATGAAAAAAGGTCATATAAACATAGGTTCGGAAACTCATCCTTTTCGAGATATAAATACTTTTTTGTTTATGATGGAATATTGTAGGAATTTAAAACTTACTTAAAAAAATTGCTGGAAATGATTTCCTTCTGCAACAATATACGCTTCACACGACGTTGCAGAGACTGTCGAAGACGTTCAAAAATTCCTGGTGTATTTCGAATTTTATCAAATGCGACAATAATTTGGTTTTTGAATGTTTCCAGACTATCAATAGTATTATTATCATAGACTAAACTTTTAAGATGTTCCCATAAATAAAAATCTAAAGATGTTAAATTAGGGGAGCATGCAGACCATTATAATCATAAACAAAAAAGTATTTATATCTCGAAAAAGACGAGTTTCCGGACCTATGTTTATATAATCTTTTTCCATCCTTAGAAAGAATAGAATACGGTACCGAAGTTTGGCCACCTTGTTCGGTGTCACCCTATATATACATATGCAAAAAGTATGATCGCGTTAGTGATGATCGACTCTACGTTACCGACATTTTTGGAGTTCGTCATTTACCTCAGCATCCTTTTAAGGGCCGTGGCACACAGAACAACTTAAGCAGTAAGATGTAAGCAGTAAGCAAATTGACCAATCACAGTTGTTGATTCTTGGACCGTAAGAAGAATCAATGACTGTGATTGGTCAATTTGCTTACGTTTTACTGTTTAAGTTTTTCTGTGTGCCACAGCTCTAAGAGTCGTCAGGGTTGTAAGAACCCTTAGCGGAAACTCCAGAGACTATTAATCAGTCATATGTTTTACATATGACCTTTCTATTCTCTAAGTTTTTCGCTAATTCACACTCGGTACCCGATATTTCAGTTATTACAGAAAGAAATATTTTATTTACAGGATCGCAATGTACATAAAAGCAAAGAGCAAAGTTGTCTTTATTAGAGTTATTAAAATAGACTCCGTATTGTATATATTCTTCTATTTTTTATTGCTGTGAACAAAATATAGCGAGCCATTATAGGAGCCATATAGGAGCCATTAAGCTGCATCGACTCTTTATTCTGTACGTGGTATTATTTAAATATTAAAAATATAAAAATAAAAAAACAAATATGTTTTTAATACTTGTAATTTGCTAAAAGTACGTATTGCACATTAGAATTAAATATAAAGATGTTATATATTATTTTACAATGCTATGCATGCGCCATAACTTTATTGTTGGACATTTTCTCTTTACCGCTCATTTGATGGAAAACTCATTTGATTGAAAAGTCCTTTCTCACTTCTATTTGTGTATCTCTAATAATATTATTTCTAATAAACATTAAACAGAATATTGAAGATTAGGAAATCATTTTCGTGACATCATACATCATAACTTCCTATTTTCTATATAATTAAACTTATTTTCCATAAAATTATTTTATAAAAGTCACTTGTGTTTCACCTACTAACAATTTGTTTTCTACAAAACAAAATATTCTTCTGTCATAAAATGATTCTGAATTAATCATGTTTAGTTAAGCTAACATAACTTTATGGTTGGAATTTAAATAATCCAATCTTACATTTAAAAAGTGAATGGCTCTATCATGTTAGTACAATTAATTACAACAATTAGTTGTCAGAGAAGTTGACAGTAATCTCGAAATTCCGAGAAGTATGCCATTTGGTTCCGGTGTCCCCTATTATATCGCATAATTCTTTACGTAACTCTTTTGTAACTCTCAAACGTCATAAAATGTTATATCTCTCTTTAGCGTCCCTAACAAAAAATATATTATTATTATCATTATTATTATTATTATTTTCCCTGCGAGCACACATTACTGCGGCCGCAGGTGGACGGTGGACTAGAACGGACACCTCGAAAGCGCGCCATCGTGATGCAAATAACGCGACAAAATATTTACGTCAGACATCATCTAACGGCTAACGGGGTGATTCACAGTGCGCGTTGAATTACATAAACGTCCGGCGCCGCCATGCGCCGCACCATATCTTCATCGTGGAATATATTTCACGATTCAAGAGAAATCGCGCGACGTGATCATTATGAGGGCATACGTCTATGTATGTATCGCCGGCGCTAGTGACGCGACAACTATGCCGATAACGTCAAAACAAGTGAGTGATCGATAGGCACGGCTCGGCGAGTATTTTTGCAGGGAAATTTGCCGGGAGCCGACAAAAGCGGACTTCTTCATCCTCCATCTGTGTAACATTGTTTCGGTCTTCTTCGCGAAAGACGAATTTGCATTTTGAGAATCTCCAGTCAGGAAAGAAGAGAGAGAGAGGGGGAGACAGGAAGGGAGAGAGAGAGAAGGAGAGAGAGAGCCAAGGAGGGAACAAGGGAGACAGAGAGAGAGAGAGAGAGAAAGAGAGAAGGCTCGTAGTTTGGAAGTTATTCACGAGGGGAGTCACGAGAACGCGTCCCGCGGAAATAAGTTGGGCGCACAAATGGGACGTAACAAGTTAAAACTTTTTCACGTCGTGAAAAGTACGGCTACATTACGGACGGAGCTCTTACACGTTACATTGGAACAAACGGTCCGAAGGAGGCAGAGAGGGAGAGAAAGAGAGAGTAACGTGGTATTGACAGAAAGTCAATTTTCAAGATAAATGTCAGCAAAGATAAAATGAATCGCGCACAATGTGTCTGGCCGGCGTGTAAATCTCAACGAGTGGACCGAATGTCGTGCGACTAATGCGTAATGATATTACTTAATGTACATTGCACAATTAATTGACCTGCCGCGCTCCTGGTGTAGCCGATGCTGTTATTTTAGTCGCCGAGCAATCCCCGCGCTAAGTGGAACGAATGATTCCAGTCGATCGCCCCGAGTCCAGTAACCCCGAGCGGGTCATAAAAGTGCATAAATTACTATCCCCTTGTACTCGAGATTTTCCAGTCCCCTTCCAGTCCCCTTCTGACCCGCGGCCGATTAACCCTAGAATCCTAAACACGGATGAAATTTGCCCAGACCAACTTTTCAAATATTACCGTTCTTAAAAACATGCGTTTCGTTTTTTCATTATATTTTCTTTCAACTTCATTCAATCGCAAAAATATTAATAGATTGATATTCCTCGACATTTTTTACATCGATTTAAAATGGAAACGTTGGATTTTGATTTTTATAAAAATTATGAGCAAATGAAAATGCGCTGAATAAAATTTACCCATGTTTTGGGTTTACATGATTTTTTGATGTTAAGGATTTTAACATTAATTCTCGTAGGTACTGTCTAAAGTGCAGTCAGTGTATTTTTCACGGAAATTTTATACTTATAACTAATGATTCACAATTATAAATATAGCAATCAATAAAATCTTGTTGAAAGGATCAGTTAATGACCAGTTAAGGATCAGTTAAGGATCAGTTTAGTAATGACCGTTCCTATTATTGTTGCACTTTGCGAACACTGACAGTGTCATTGCACGCAAGATGCATGACAGCATGTTAATTTCATCATCTCAAACGCAGAAAATTGGGTCTGGTATAGCATATAACGAGCTTGTATATTAGTTTGCAGTAAACTTTTTACTTTCATTAATTAAAACCAGTGAGAAATAAGACGCAGCAGTGAAGTCAGAGTGTTTTTATTGAAAATCAATGAAAACTCACTGCTGGTCGGTAAAATAGTTCTTTTACTGATTCAATCAGAAACGTATTTACTGATTCACTTTAAAGGGGTTAAATACCTTTACGGCGTGCGTGGAAAAATCAACTTTAAAGTCCTGTAACTTTTATAGTTTTAAATATTTTATTATGAAACTTAGTAGAAAAAAAGGTTTACATTATATTAATAAAATGTTGTTTAAATTAGAAAACGCAAAACAAAATAATAGTGAAGTGATATTTGTTTCCGTGAAAATTCTCTATCTTCATAGTAAACCTGATAAATTCTTGTATAAATTTTTGAACGAAAAAAGGAATAAATATATTCTTAATCTGCAATATATGTAAATTTTTTAGATGTTATAGCTGCTTTTTATTTCCAAAAATTGCGACTGTCAAAGTTTATTTTATATAAAAATGTTTCTTCTTAGCTCTTCATAAGACGAAACTCTTTTATCAAAGATGATGACTCTAATAACTATTACAAGTTTACATAATATATCTAGATACATGAAAAATGTATGAAATATAAGAAACTTTATAATACTTATTATTATTATGATGATTGCTTGGAAAAAAATCGATTCAGGGAAAATGCTCAATCATTTAGGATATTTATTTTGTGGGCAATATTTCAATTGCTTGACACAACAAATTATTTATTTATATCAATATGGTGTATTTGCAGTTACACTTATGTCAAAAAAATTACAAAAATGTTAATTTATGTTACATGCGACAAATAAATATACTTTCATTTTCTGAACAGTATTTTCATGGCAAGTATGGTTATGTATAGACCTGTTTTCCTCTACATACTATCTGTATAACGTATGATTATATAATATAACGTACGATTATATGATAAAACAATAGAACTTTATATATATGTATGGTTAAAATATCTATAAACTTATAAAGAGTTATTTTTTTTATAATTTTAGTTTCAAAATTATTTTAAAAATTGGCCTATTCGGAGTTTGCCTCCCACTTCCCGAATAGGATTTTATCGAAACATGCCCCAAGTCCGTTAAGGGCCTAGATAGGCATGCCCTAAAATAGGCTTGGCATCGTTAGATCTAGAAAGGGTATACAAAGGCAAATTCTGAATAGAATTTCCTTAACAGACCCTGAATAGGCACTATTGAGGATGCTTCTAACTAGGCCTACCACTGTTGTGTCTAGAAAGGACCTATAAAGACAAATTCTGAGTAGAATTTCCTAAACAAGCCCTGAATAGGCACTGTTGGGATTCCCCTAACAAGGCCTACCATCGTTCTGTCTAGAAAGGGCCTACAAAAGCAAATTTTGAGTAGAATTTCCTAAACAGACCCTGAATAGGCGCTGCTGGGGATATCCTTAATAAGTCCTGCCATCGTTAGGCTTACATATGGTCAAGCAAAAGGATTTCTAAATATTCGTAAATAGGATATCGTTTATTCAATTCTTGAAATAGTTTAAAGTCTTACAGAATTTTAGTTTACAATCTTAGACTGAAATAAAATTCATATAAGTTTGAAGTAAAACCAAAATACCTATGATTTTGGTTCTCAAAAATACAGTCTTCCAAATAAAGCGTGTCCACATAAGGTTTCACACAGCAAACTTCCCGAAAGATACCTTGGAAATTATATTGAAATATAACATTGAAATAATTTACAAATATTTGTGAAACATTTTATCAAAATCTTTTTCACTAAAATATTTCAGAAATCGCTTATAATAAGCGTTGATTTATATATTTATATATAAATTTAATTAATTTAATGAAATTTTATATGGAAAGGTGGATTTCTCCTTCTTTTAATTGTACTCCTTTATAATTACTCAAAGTTTATAGTCTTTCATGACTTTATTTATTTAATAACAATCAACAATAAAAAAATTTTACTACAAAAATTTAAAAATAACGAAATGGAAGTGCGGAATTTTGTAGACCTCACCTTATTAGCTAAGGGTTAAATTAACAATAAAAGTATGAAAAATATAATTTTTATTAAAATTATATCATTTTATTAAGTTATATTATTAAAAAATATATTATATAATATATTACTGTGTTAATCACAACACATATGGACAAAATGTAAGATGCTTATATTGATTGAAGAAGTGGCGTAGTGTCTAAGGCAACAGATTTCATAATCCAGAGGTGCTTCAGACAGGGTCCAAGTTCGAGTCCCACCAGTGTCAGTGAGAATTTTTAAATGTGACGTAGCATTGGAATCAAGTAATCTAAAGATTTTCAGATAAAATCAGCAAGCGCGCTGCGACCTTTATAAACAATTTCTATTAGAAAAAAAGTAGTATATTCATACATAAAAGAATATTTTTTCTACCTAGGCGTGTCCAGATAGGATCTACATAGGCGTGTCAGAATAGGGCCTCGTCAGATTTACAAATCGGGTCCTAACTTACAAAAGCGTTACCTCTTTGTACAGGGCTTATTCGGGTTTGCCTGAATGGCGCCTAAATAGAAATAAGGAAAAACTATCTAGAGCCTTTAAGCCCTCTTTTAAATTCCTACTTGGGTTATGGAATAAATAAATTTTGATAATTGTGCTGAATTGTGTTAGATTTATGCCACATTGTGCCCAAACATTAATACTGAAATATAAAAAATATATTAAAAAATATAAAAAAAAAACGATTTTTTAGATCAGTCCCCTATATTTTGATTTTTTAAATTTTATTAATTGTACTGAGTTGTGCTAACATTGTGCTACATTACTTCTTAAAACATAACAAAAAAATTATAATAAAAAAATAATTCCAAGCAAAATTCAATAAAATTAATAATTGCTTTATTATTTGTTATCTATAAAGTATATAGTTGCAACCT
Organism: Odontomachus brunneus; assembly: GCF_010583005.1. Taxonomy (NCBI): domain Eukaryota; kingdom Metazoa; phylum Arthropoda; class Insecta; order Hymenoptera; family Formicidae; genus Odontomachus; species Odontomachus brunneus. Next base: position 2,842,517 of record NW_022639453.1, read on the forward strand.
TGAGTTATTTTAGCCTAGCACAACTCAGCATAATCATTAGTTACGTCAACAAAGCGATATAAAGGGTACTTTACTCTTGAGCGCGACGATTATGATGCGACTCTAACTTCAGAAATCGTGTTTCCAATTATCCGAGAGTAATAGTATTGCATATCTGAATTGTGCTATACTAGCACAACACAGCACAACCATTGATTTCCTCAGTATAACGATATAAAAGGTACTTTACTCTTGAGTGCGGCCATCCGCGATGCGGCTCTAACTTCAGAAATTAGGTTTCCAATTATTCGAGGGTAATAGCATATCTGAAGGTAATTGCATATCTGAGTTGTGCTAGGTTACAGCCACTCAACGCAATCATTGGTTACCTTAGCACAACATAAAGGATATTCTTGAGCGCGGCTATTCGTGATGCGATTTTAACTTCAGAAATTAGGTTCCAATTATCCAAGGATAATGGTATTGCATATCTAGACTAGAGCCATTCAACATAATCATTGGTTTTTTCAGCACAACGATATAAAGAGTATTTTACTCTTGAGCGCGGCCATTCGTGATATGTCTCTAACTTCAGAAATAAGGTTCCAACTATCCAAGAATAATAGCATTACATATCTGAATTGCGCTGGGCTAATACTACTTAGCACAACCATTGGTTTCCTCAACACAACGATATGAAGGGTACTTTATTCTTGAATGCGGCCATCCGTAATTCGACTCTAACTTCAGAAATAAGGTTTCCAATTATCCGAGGATAATGGCATTGCATATCTGAGTTCTGCTAGGCTAGCACAATTCAACACAACCATTGGTTTCCTCAGCACCACGATATAAAGTGTACTTTACTTTTGAGTGCGACCACCCGCAATATGACTCTAACTTAAAAATCAGGTTTCCAATTATCCGAGAGTAATAGCATTGCATATGTGAGTTATGCTAGGGTAGAGTAGCTCAGTTTTATAACTATATACTTTACAGATAACAAATAACAAAGCAATTATTAATTTTATTGAATTTTGCTTGGAATCATTTTTCTATCATAATTTTTTTTGTTATACGTTGTTTTAAGAGGTAATATTTTAGCAGAATGTTAGTACAATTTAGCACAACCTAGTATAATTAAGGAAATTTAAAAAATCGAAATATGGGAGACTGATCCAAAAAAATCGTTTTTTTGTATTTTTTAATATATTTTTCATATTTCAGTATTAATGTTTGGGCACAATGTGACACAAACCTAGCACATTTCAGCACAACTATCAAAATTTGTTTATTCCAAAAGTGGGGAAGGTGGGGCTAACTTTTAATAGGCAAGAATCGGCTATAATACCTATAAATTTTTTACAGATTAAAAATGTATTTTCTTTTTTTTCGTTTAGAAATTTTTACAAGAAGTTTTTAGGTTTACTATAAGAAAAAAAAGTTTATCATAAACAATTGCTGTTTCACCATTGTTTTGTTTTTTAATTTATACAACGTTTTTATGAATATATGATGTAAGCTTATACCAAATTTCTTAGTAAAATATTAAAAATTAAAAAAGTTACAGGTTTTGAATATAAACTTTTCACGTGTACGGCAAAAGTATTTTATCCTCTTAAAATATATAGACAGTACTATTTGATATACTCAAAGTTTTGAATCTACAAATTCTATTCAAAGATTCAAAATAGCAAAATTTTTGACATTTAACATTACCAAAGCAATTAAAATGACAAATTTGTAATTTATTATAAAAATTACTCAAATTTATGATACTTTATATTTTTAATTGACATTAAACAAAACTAAATAGAACAAGTAAACGTTTTTCTTTTGCATTATGTATTTTTTCACAAATTTGATATTTTGATCGCTCTGATAGAAACAGTTATTAATTCTCGATTTAATTATGTTAAAGGACTATGTTAAATTATTAATTTTGTGGAATGCTTCGAGAAAAAAAATAGTAAAGGAAATGCTTTTGAGCTCTCGGAATCCCGAATATTCAGAGGTTCGAATGTCTGAATGTTCATACCTCGAAATTTCGTTATTCGAATATAATACCTCAGAGCTTCAAATGTAATTTGTAGCCCTATTCACAAGTACACAAAACGATCCGCGTACTGTCGAGGGGGGAGTGAGCTCGGCCAAATCGAATTATTATGACAAAGTACTGAACGAAAACCGAGTGTGTCCTGGTCGTTTTTAAAATTCATTAGCGAATGAATTCGCCCCTTGCCTCCCTCAACCCCTGCTCGCTGTGCGCGCTTCCTACTCCACTACCACTACACTAACGGCCACGTATATACATTCTCGCTCCTTTTTCCCACCCTTTCATGTCATGTTACCCGCCGAACACGCGACACTACCCTTCGTTTGCTGTCTCTGGGAAAATTGTCGCCAGGCAACCGCGAAGTACGACTCAACTGAAATTTGACGGAGCCGAATTCTAATCCAGTTTAAAGCGATCCATTCTAATTTAATTGAATAACCCGGGATTCGATCCAGACGACGGTACCAGACCTTTCCTGCGACTTACAAGGAGACACTTTACGATATACCGCGACGTGATATCGTGAAAATCAGTTTCGTATTTTCGACGAAGTCTGCTGCCGCGATTATACCGATAATAACGTATGATCGGTTTAAAAATAAATTTCCACTCTTCAAATTTTTTTTAGAGAAATTTTATCCATATGTAATAATAAAACAAAACAGCCGAATTATTAAAATTCGAATGATTTTTTATTCATATAGAGCGAACTTTGCAGTTTGAATTTTTAAATGAATATTTACATTCAAAATTGAAAACTGAATCTAATATATTTTACCTTCACAGGTCAAATTAACTCTAATTGATTGAAACATTCACTCGTATGAAGTCAGAATCCACGCTTGCAGAATCTAAGCTTAGGTAAAAATTCACTATTATAATTTCAAACGGTAGTGCTATCTCGCTTTGTGTGATTTTTCACTTGTTTTCTGTGAGTTTTTTATTCTAAGAAACTTACTCTCTAAAATTTCTTGGAGTAAAATTTTATTCGAATAGTACAGCAGCAATCGAATCACACAAATTCGACTGATATTTTTACTCAAAAAGAATGAATTTTCCACTCTGAATCGTTGAATATAACATTCACAAGAAACTGAAGAATGAATCTAAAATTTCAATTAACAATAAAATTAAATTAATAATGTATTCCACTTCTATAAGAGATAATTTATTCTAATTGATTGAAACATTCATATGGAGTCAGAATCCATACTATAAGCTTGAGTAAAACTCAATTTATTCTTACGATTGCCAATGTTTTCACTATTGCACTGAGATAATTTTTATATGTTTTAAATGAGAAAGGACATTGCCTAAAATAGGGGGTTTTAGCCTACAAACGGAATGAAACAAGTGTCAAATGAAAGCGTATACCGAGAGGAATGCAATGTACCAAACTCATGGCGATCTGAATCTTCTGTCCTGAGATATTGGCATCTAAAGTTGAACATTAGTAGTCGAAAGCATTAACAGCGAATGATTTTTTAAATACTTTTCCTCTGTGTCATACATTTTCTAATTTATCTCATATATATATATATATATATATATATATATATAGTTTTTTTATTTTAGAATTGATTTTGACTGCTTTTTGCAAAAAAAACTTCATTGAAAAACACACATTTTTCGGTCTTTTTAGATATTATATGTTGGCCCTCAAAGTTCACTCTCGGATTAAAATCATATATTTTTATTTTTAAATTCCAAACTAACTTTGTCCAAAAATATTTTAATGTCATTCAACTCTGTTATATAAAAAAGTCGCCATACTGTGGTTGCATTTTTTTATATATTTCACTTCTCACGCGCTTATTTAATTATTTTTGGAGTCAAAGCATCTTTTCCTTTCGTTTGTATTCTATTGTAATCATAGTAGTTAGTCAAACCGATTCTTGTCATTTGAAACGTCAAATTCGTCAACTTAATATATATTTAGCTTTAGGCTTTAGCGCCCTTTAACTTCGGCCACGCTATTCAGATTTGAATAAAAGGTGGCTTTTTGGGGGATCAGCGGTTCATAATATTAAAAAAAAAATATGTATATATCTCCTCAAAATTCGTTTATAGGCCAAGAATAGGTAACATCCTTTGAAGAGTACTTTCGCGTGGAATGAACGTGTTTCGATTGTTAGGCAAACAATCGCCGGATTAATGCAAATGCGTGATACGTTTTACGTCTATGTAATAAGATAATGCAGATCGTACAATGCGCACGTGCGCGTGCGCTCGAGAATTCCAATTCGTTGTATTTAATTATGACTGCGATATGGAAATACGTCCGTGTAACGGTGATGCTGGCACAGACAGCTCAACGATCTCACTTCTGCCCCATAGTTTGGACACGTGTAGCGATTCAGGAAACTCGGTTATGCAAATGTCAAGGACTGAAATGGAATTTTTGCTTTCGCGCAAATATAACGTTTACCACTCGTGGCTCGCTTATTGCTGCGAGCGCCGCGATTTTCGATGAAATTTATGCACCGTACGTCCACCCATCGGAGAATGTGTTAGCGTGCGCACATTTACAAGACATTCCGCGCGACTCTATTAAGCCATACGGGCGAATATTCACACTTTTGCGGACATTTGGCGGAAAGGTTACGCCGACCTGAAAATGTTTTCGCCAACAGGTCGACAAAATTTTTTCGTCGTCAAATGAGAGAGATCGACAAATCGCACGGGTCGTATAATACGAAAGCGCAGCCCACATACGAAATTTTAGTAAATTTTAGTAAATGTATTTCTGTATTTTAGTATCATGTATTAACAACGGAAAAGAGATACACAAAAAGAATTTTATGGAAAAGGTTACTATAGGATTATCGAGAAGCATATCGACGTTCTACCTTAATTTAATTCGTCGTTTTACGTGTCCATATATTTCATATGTATTTCATATATAAGGTGTCTATTTAGGTAATTGTATCATGAAACGAGTTTTGTAAAAATTTGATGAATCTCGCACTATATATACAATGAAATATTATATATACAATGCATATACAATGAAATATTATCTAACTGCTTGTGTAATTAGAAAAAGATACCATTTGAAAACTGAGATATTTGCAACTAAAATTGACACATCTAATACGTTAAACGTACACATTGATACATTTTATATTTGTTGAGAGTGCTATTTTCAACTTCCATTTTTGATATCTATTAAACTGTTGTTTAGAAGCTTTCAATCTTACTTCTAAATATGTGAGGTTTTGATAAAAAAACTACTACGATATTAAGAATCAATAGATATTATCCAATAGATATACAGATATTATCCATAAATTTCACGATTATTGACCATTTCGTTTTCAAAATACAGCAGTGGAAAATTCATAGTTTATAGTAATATTCGAAAAGATACATATACACATATTTAAATATTCAGGAAACTCAGTTATGCAAATTTATATATCTCTTTTTATTAGCTGTATTAGTTGCATACATCTCTATTAGATAAACTAATATATAAATAAAGCATCCATGGGAAAAATAAAAAATAACAGTTTTTTCACATTTATAATGATGCACCGTTCAAAATACGACATCTAAGGATGCAATTACTATAAATATTGTTCAATATTTTAGACTTTTAAGGTCATGTTATAACAAAAAATTCTTGTCAGAGTACCAAAAATGTTATAAAATTATCGTTTTTTCTTAACAGCTCCTAATCGAAACAAATAGTTCATAAACAAAAAGAGGTTTTTTTTTTAAACTCGAACTATTAAATAGGTAAAGTATCATTTTCATTTTTTATTTATAGTCATCGTTTTGTAAAATGTTAATAGCGTAGAAACGTGGTTTTCATTATTGTTCTGAACTTGCACGCCAATGAACAAAATTAAATTTTCCCGCAGACTTTTGTTATTTTATTAATTCCTTACACAAAAAAATACTTTCGGCAGATTTCGATAAAGCCATCAGATTAGAAGATATTGTTTTAATATAGAAATGTTAACACCCTATATCTCTGAAAACAGGCCCTTGAGACTACATGTTCATATGAACATCTTTTTTTGACTTCAAAAATCATCTCTTAAAATATCGGATTGTATTTGAGAAACATTCCGTACATTAATATATTTCAGGGGCTCTAAAATTTACTGTTAAAAGATTTAGTACGTCCCTTAGTAAGATAAACTCTAGTGACATCTGCTGCATTACAAGGAAACATGGTAGAATTGAGAGGAATTTAATATATGTGAAGAAAAGCTATAATATTCTCTTTCTCGTGTAGGTGAGTAAGTGATATAATGAGAGGGTGGGGCGACAGCTCGCGCTCGCGGATTATCCGCGGATAAGGGTTCGGTGTCGCGGTCGCCAGGGGATTCGCCGGAGCACAATGTCTTTTTAATTTCCTCCCGTGACGCCTGTATTCACCGCTCCGCGATCCTCCAGCGCGCCGCGCCGCTCCGGACGGATTTGCTCCACGCGAGCGAAGACGGAATAGCGGTAAAAATTGTACGAAGGAAACGGAAGTTAGCCGATGCGAAAGAAAGTCGACAATAGGCAGACGGCGTTGTCTCGACGTCCGCAAGGAGCGAGGGGAACGGACGTCCTTCCTTTGTTCGGCCATACGAGAATGAGAATTATGAGATGGAAAAGGAGTTAGAAAAAAGTTGGAGAAAAATGAGCGACGCGCGCGCGCGCGCGGACGACGAACAGGACTAAGAGAAAAGGAGAGCGAAGGAAGAAGAGAAAGAAGTTGTAGAAGAAGAAGAAGAAGAAGAAGAATTAGGAGCAGGAGAAGGAGAGGGACGAGGAGGAGGAGGAGGAGGCTGCTTTAATAGGAAAGAATACAGTTATGTAAGGTGCGAGGATTTCGCGACGAGTTGCGAGGCAGTCGACGAGCGAGCTAGAGATGGGCTATCAGAAACGTATAAGGGCGACTCTTTTTTTTTCCTTTAACCGCGGAATACTAATGGTACACGCAAAAGTACCGCACCGGGCCGCGAAATTGCTTTTTCTCTCGCTCAACACATTCGCGCGTTTCACGCTCGATTGACGCGGCGCGAACGCGCCGCCGGAATTTACCGCGTTTCTCCTTCCGATTCGGTATTAAGATACGCGCGCGTTTCGCCTCGTTCGCCGGTGTCTTTTTCCTTCTTCCTTTACGCTAAAATCGATATTGCGAGTGCACACGACGCGCGGATATGTATGCACCGTGGCTTGATGGATCTGAGATGTCATTGCTGAGATACGCCGGTCTTATCTTTAATACGTCCTCTCCGTTTCCCCCTTTTTGGCGCATCTGCGCGAAATCGGCCTTTTTTACGCAGCGATATATAGGTAGAATGTTTTATGCGAAATGAACCGGTCACATATATTAGAAGGTTTCAGAGAGAAAGGGAAGGAAAGGGGAACTTGCGAGAAAGAGAAGAAAAGGAATCTCGTGAATAAGAGCATTTCGATTTTCGAGAACAGCAAACTAGTGTCTCCTCTCGTAGACACCTCGAAGGTGCCTTGCTTTGATGTTGAATATTTTTCCTATAACACAGTATTAAGTTATGCAAGCAGTGTATTGCGCCGTTACGCCGCCGCCTTATGCTGTAACTATATCTTCCGCGCATTACGTCGCCAGGCGGCGAGCAACAACGGGAAATTGGAAGGTCCACGGGACCGCTTGCAGACGCGAGAAGTTATACCTGATGGAGCTGTGCATCGAGGAAAATTACGTATTAATCCGCCTGAAGGCTAATGCATCGTAACGCGATCTTATTACTTCTTCCTTCCAAGAAGGAAGCCGCTTCTCTACACGCTCCGACTTTTCCATCGACTTCTCTCTCTCTCTCCTCCTCTCGTCCTCTCTATAACCACCATCTTTGTGGTAGCCAGCATAGAAAAAGACTGTTGCAATTTCGTTCCCGACGCGAAACACCCTTGAGATGTGCGTGTGTGAGTGCATATGTGCGCGTGTACATGCGCTGCTATGCCCCTCTGAATTTTTACTACGCTCGCCGATCGTATCGTATTCATAGACTTATATAAATAGACTGCGCCTTATTATGAGAGGTGAAGACAAGATTGAAGGATAGCTATATTCTTTTTCCATTGTTCACTGGTATTTGATCTTCGTCTAGCTTTCTCCAATAGAAGTCAAGCTAAACGAAGATCGATTACTTGCACTAACAAGACTCCTTTTTAGTCAAGTTTTTATAATTTTTTGTGAAGTACAGTCAGTCCACCGACATTTACATAATATATTAAACTGAGAACTATGGCCACATTTAATTCTTGATTAAAAATATGTACACAAAATCCAGCACATGCGTAATATTAGGACCGCGAATGCATTAAATATTACATTTTATATACTTATATATAAGTGGAAAGCTAACTTATAAAAAATGTTTCAGAATAAAAAATACAAACTTAAGGAACTGTAGTTTTATTTAGATTTTTTGTTACTTTAAGAAATATTAATAAAACTTTTTATTGTATTTCCTGACGCATTTGTGTGTACGACAATATACTTATCTAAAATATTTATTTGAAAAGGTTTTGTGCTATTGTCTTTATTTACAGTACATATATAGCGAACAATTCCATTGTTTCAGAATTTTATAGGATGTACAAAAAATAATATATGAATTTATTATTAAACAGAATAAAATAGAGATTAACTGTTATTCCATTTATAGTTACATTTCGTAACTTTTGTTCTGATACTACATATTGCCTGAGTCTTTATATTGTGCATTCATTCTACATGCACTGTTTTTACATTTATATATAAAGAGAACAATAAAAGTGTATAATCTATATTAAGTATGTTATATAGATATGGCAATGGTTCTTTGTATATAGATTTATCGAAATCGATTGTGCATTTTCATTAAGCGAGCTGAAGCAAAATGTAAAGAACAAAAATATGCTGATTAAAGCAACTTCTTTGTTACACAACATTGTGAAAGGTAATAAAAAGAAAGGAAGTGAAACATAATGAAAGAAAGAGATACATATTGATGATATGATCACTTCTTTTCCTTCATTTTCTCAATTAATCAGATATATAAACAAAGGAAATATCTTAGTTTTTATTGTCCTCTTTTGCTAATGCTGACTCTAGCTTTCCAATGAGGATTTGTAGGCCATTTCTATAAGAGAGATCGGGGCTATATGGCCTTAGGGGTATGTTGCTCAATGTGCTTTTCTCAATTATCTTGAAAAGAACGAAATCACGAAATAATCCTTTTAAAATATAAATACTTTTGCCTGAATTTCACTAACTCGGAATAACATTATAGAAAAAACTGATTTAGTAATAGCAAAGTAAATTTTCGAGTCTTACAAAATGTTGTATTAATATTCTTCATCATGACTAAATAAACTTAAGCAATGTGTACTAGCTAGAGTGAAATTTCTTACAAGTGTATATTGTTTCTGATAATAAATGCAATTTTCATTTATAAAATGATGAAAATAGAGCATATGGACGGACGAAGTAAAGTTGGCCCATAAGAGGACCGGCAAGAGGACTGTAAAGACTTCTCGCTAAAAATTTGGAACTACTAACCATGGATACATATTTTATACGTAGCCTTCTTATTCTGTATTACTAGGCAACTGAACCTGATACAAGGACAAGATGGCTCTGTTATTACATAGGGTAAACTCGGATAAGACGGCCATACTTTTTTTAAAAAATACAAAAAAAATACATTTCTTATTGTTATTTCTTAATAGTGTTTGGCACATTACTTCACTGAAACCTACAGTACATAACCATTAGAGTTAAAAGGAAAATACTTCAATGAAATTATTTATTATAAAAATATCAAAACATGAGCATTGGCCATTTTATCTAAATTTTTAAGACAAGATGACCACAAGGAATAGATGACCCATACATATTTTATGTTTAACTCTTAGGCACACTGGAATACTAAAAACCTTACCTTAATTCAGCTTGATTCAGCTCCAATTTATTTCCTCCTATAGTACGAAAATGATGCTTATGCCATCATCTGTTTATCCAAGGAACCCTCTTTCTGCTGGATTACCTAGCGTAATTCTAAAATCGTCAGTCTAGCTGTGGTATTCGAGTGAAACAGAGTGGTGCCACCAGAGGCCCCAATGTGCCAGCTATAATTAATTATTCGAAGAATTTTTTTCTGAATTTTTTTCCTATTAGTGTTTGTCATCAGGGCGTAGAAAAAGGTGAGTATATAATGTTGTACGGCATTTAATTTTTTTTTAAGAGTATCATATTTAAGAGTATTCCGGAGTATTATTCCGGTTTTATTAGATGGCATATTAGTTACGGTTTCGGTCCATACACCTGCAGCTATTCGAGGAAGATAGTGAGGATAATTTTTGTACATTAATCAAGTAAAATTCACTCATATCTAATAAATAAACAAATATACTTTGAAAAAATAAATATACTTTGAAAAAATAAGTAGTACTTTTTTGGCTGAAATTCGTCTTTTTAACTCTCCAAATAAATATCTTTTTTGAAACGGCCACTATCAAACTATTTTTTTCCTTAAAGTGTTATATCTCAAGAGTGTCAAATTAAATTTTTAGCTCTTAATATAAAAAAATGGAAGAGTTATGAATTTTTTAGTAAAAACAGTCATTTTTTTCGTTTCTTTTAATTCTCGAATTTTTTCCGTATTCATTTTAGTATAGGATATTTAATACATATTATTTGTGAAAAATATAATACACATATAAAATAGAAACCTCTATTACAAAACTTAAATTCTAAATCCAATTTTTGATCAAAATATATTGCACATAAGATTTAATTACTGTAATATTGAAAATAATTTTTGAAAATATAACGACTTTCATATTATAAATATTTATAGAATGAGCTATTATTTATAAATGTTTATAGAGTGAACTATTATTTATGAATGTTTATAGAATGGGCTATCTTATCCAAAATGTGAGTAAAAGACCATAGTATTTATAAACAAATAGTGAAAACGGAAATAAAAATGCATGTTATATTACAATTTATATACCTAATTCATGTATCTAATGTTGATTGCGATAGCTTAACTGTATTTTATTCGATGTTTAGCAAGTTTTAGTAGACACATGAGAAATTTTATAAGCAGTCGAAAATAAAAATATAGAATAATATTCATAATCTTGTTATTTCGAAAAATCTACGCACATAAACTATGATAAATATCGATTATCTTTGTGACTGATTACACAAACGCAATGTTTTGCAATTATTAGAGAAATTACAGCCTATGGCCATCTTTTTTGTATGGCCATAATTCCCGAGTTTACCCTATTCGTATTTTGGTTATTACAGAACAAAATATACGGTTAACAGGATCATGACGGATTGATACATAGAAAAAATTGTTTCTATCATATTTATACAGTCAGTCACAACAATTAGCTGCTTGAGAAGTTGTAGCTTCGAAATTTTAAAATATAGAACATCTAACCCCGATCTCCTCTACTCTCTAAATTTTATGGAGTAAATGGTATTCTTACTCGAGGCGATAGTAAAAATACTGTCATGAGAGTGAATGTTTCAGTCAAAATTAAGATGGATTCTTACTCTATATAAGCGAATGTTCGACTGAAATGAAATATTTCTCTAACGGTGGAAAGCATCAAATTCACTTTTTAGTTTCGTATAAAAATATTCATTCAATGATGAGTGGAGAATTCACTCTATAAGAGTGAAAAATAATTTTATTTTGAGTGACTAAACTGTCACTCTACTTTTCGAATTAAATTTTACTCCAAGAAATTTATAGAGTACGTCTATGGTGTGTATACACACACACACACACACACACACACACACACACACACACATGGTGTCCTAAAACTGGTAGAACACCCGTTAGGGGGTAGATAGGGGGTGCAATTTGGAATTGAAAGTTCCTCTTGCATTTTTGGATCCGACAATTAGTTAACGAAATATTAATGAATTAAGTTTGCCAATCTCTTACCGTCCCGAGTGAACGCTCAGAGACGTAGAACGCTGTGGACTTCTCAGGAGCCCTTCTTGTCCGTTTGTCTCCCCTTTTTGTATCAGGGAATAAATGTGGATAAGTGAGTGAGTGGATGTGTGGGTGAGTGCCTGACCTGGACTAGGAGGGGTGGGAGGGTGGCAAGTTTTCTGTATGTGGAAGTAATGTGCGGGTATTTTTGTGTGCGATTATGAGTGCATGGATAATTTGAATGTTTTTAGTGAAAATGGGCGGAATGATTGCGCTTTATATGCCGGAGGGGGAGGACATGTATGTTATGCTTCCTTCGAGTGCGTGGATGACTTGAATGTTTTCTGCACGTCGGTAATTGAATACCGTGTATAATTTTAGTGTGTGTATAGGGGGTAGGGGGAATGTAAGTAATTTTCTTGCGTTGTGTGTATGAGAGGCACATTACTCCCACATTACTCCCATATAGAAAACTTGCCACTCCCCCTCCCCTCCTAGTCCCGGTCAGGCACTCACCCACACATCCACTCACTCACTCATTTATTCCCTTGTGATACGGTGTTCTACCAGTTTTGGGATACCCTGTGTATATACGAGGGTGGTCTGAAAAGTTTCCGACCTCAACGTGAAGATAGCAGCACTTGTAAATAAAAGCTAGTGAATTTCGTTGTTCATCTGTTGACAGTTACTCACCGAAGTTTCAGCCATTTTGGACTCGCAGTTGTTATGTAACAGTCGTTTGAGTAAGTTGATGTGAGTGTTTTTGTGAAAATGGACAAAATCGAGTATCGAGCTGTCATTAAATATTTGTTTTTGAAAGGCAATACGCCTACGCAAATCAAAGATGAGTTGGATTCTGTGTATGGGGACTCTGCACCATCATTTACGACAGTGAAATTTTGGGCCGCT
>NW_022639453.1:2855402-2860678 GCF_010583005.1 Odontomachus brunneus
TATCTTCCGCGCATTACGTCGCCAGGCGGCGAGCAACAACGGGAAATTGGAAGGTCCACGGGACCGCTTGCAGACGCGAGAAGTTATACCTGATGGAGCTGTGCATCGAGGAAAATTACGTATTAATCCGCCTGAAGGCTAATGCATCGTAACGCGATCTTATTACTTCTTCCTTCCAAGAAGGAAGCCGCTTCTCTACACGCTCCGACTTTTCCATCGACTTCTCTCTCTCTCTCCTCCTCTCGTCCTCTCTATAACCACCATCTTTGTGGTAGCCAGCATAGAAAAAGACTGTTGCAATTTCGTTCCCGACGCGAAACACCCTTGAGATGTGCGTGTGTGAGTGCATATGTGCGCGTGTACATGCGCTGCTATGCCCCTCTGAATTTTTACTACGCTCGCCGATCGTATCGTATTCATAGACTTATATAAATAGACTGCGCCTTATTATGAGAGGTGAAGACAAGATTGAAGGATAGCTATATTCTTTTTCCATTGTTCACTGGTATTTGATCTTCGTCTAGCTTTCTCCAATAGAAGTCAAGCTAAACGAAGATCGATTACTTGCACTAACAAGACTCCTTTTTAGTCAAGTTTTTATAATTTTTTGTGAAGTACAGTCAGTCCACCGACATTTACATAATATATTAAACTGAGAACTATGGCCACATTTAATTCTTGATTAAAAATATGTACACAAAATCCAGCACATGCGTAATATTAGGACCGCGAATGCATTAAATATTACATTTTATATACTTATATATAAGTGGAAAGCTAACTTATAAAAAATGTTTCAGAATAAAAAATACAAACTTAAGGAACTGTAGTTTTATTTAGATTTTTTGTTACTTTAAGAAATATTAATAAAACTTTTTATTGTATTTCCTGACGCATTTGTGTGTACGACAATATACTTATCTAAAATATTTATTTGAAAAGGTTTTGTGCTATTGTCTTTATTTACAGTACATATATAGCGAACAATTCCATTGTTTCAGAATTTTATAGGATGTACAAAAAATAATATATGAATTTATTATTAAACAGAATAAAATAGAGATTAACTGTTATTCCATTTATAGTTACATTTCGTAACTTTTGTTCTGATACTACATATTGCCTGAGTCTTTATATTGTGCATTCATTCTACATGCACTGTTTTTACATTTATATATAAAGAGAACAATAAAAGTGTATAATCTATATTAAGTATGTTATATAGATATGGCAATGGTTCTTTGTATATAGATTTATCGAAATCGATTGTGCATTTTCATTAAGCGAGCTGAAGCAAAATGTAAAGAACAAAAATATGCTGATTAAAGCAACTTCTTTGTTACACAACATTGTGAAAGGTAATAAAAAGAAAGGAAGTGAAACATAATGAAAGAAAGAGATACATATTGATGATATGATCACTTCTTTTCCTTCATTTTCTCAATTAATCAGATATATAAACAAAGGAAATATCTTAGTTTTTATTGTCCTCTTTTGCTAATGCTGACTCTAGCTTTCCAATGAGGATTTGTAGGCCATTTCTATAAGAGAGATCGGGGCTATATGGCCTTAGGGGTATGTTGCTCAATGTGCTTTTCTCAATTATCTTGAAAAGAACGAAATCACGAAATAATCCTTTTAAAATATAAATACTTTTGCCTGAATTTCACTAACTCGGAATAACATTATAGAAAAAACTGATTTAGTAATAGCAAAGTAAATTTTCGAGTCTTACAAAATGTTGTATTAATATTCTTCATCATGACTAAATAAACTTAAGCAATGTGTACTAGCTAGAGTGAAATTTCTTACAAGTGTATATTGTTTCTGATAATAAATGCAATTTTCATTTATAAAATGATGAAAATAGAGCATATGGACGGACGAAGTAAAGTTGGCCCATAAGAGGACCGGCAAGAGGACTGTAAAGACTTCTCGCTAAAAATTTGGAACTACTAACCATGGATACATATTTTATACGTAGCCTTCTTATTCTGTATTACTAGGCAACTGAACCTGATACAAGGACAAGATGGCTCTGTTATTACATAGGGTAAACTCGGATAAGACGGCCATACTTTTTTTAAAAAATACAAAAAAAATACATTTCTTATTGTTATTTCTTAATAGTGTTTGGCACATTACTTCACTGAAACCTACAGTACATAACCATTAGAGTTAAAAGGAAAATACTTCAATGAAATTATTTATTATAAAAATATCAAAACATGAGCATTGGCCATTTTATCTAAATTTTTAAGACAAGATGACCACAAGGAATAGATGACCCATACATATTTTATGTTTAACTCTTAGGCACACTGGAATACTAAAAACCTTACCTTAATTCAGCTTGATTCAGCTCCAATTTATTTCCTCCTATAGTACGAAAATGATGCTTATGCCATCATCTGTTTATCCAAGGAACCCTCTTTCTGCTGGATTACCTAGCGTAATTCTAAAATCGTCAGTCTAGCTGTGGTATTCGAGTGAAACAGAGTGGTGCCACCAGAGGCCCCAATGTGCCAGCTATAATTAATTATTCGAAGAATTTTTTTCTGAATTTTTTTCCTATTAGTGTTTGTCATCAGGGCGTAGAAAAAGGTGAGTATATAATGTTGTACGGCATTTAATTTTTTTTTAAGAGTATCATATTTAAGAGTATTCCGGAGTATTATTCCGGTTTTATTAGATGGCATATTAGTTACGGTTTCGGTCCATACACCTGCAGCTATTCGAGGAAGATAGTGAGGATAATTTTTGTACATTAATCAAGTAAAATTCACTCATATCTAATAAATAAACAAATATACTTTGAAAAAATAAATATACTTTGAAAAAATAAGTAGTACTTTTTTGGCTGAAATTCGTCTTTTTAACTCTCCAAATAAATATCTTTTTTGAAACGGCCACTATCAAACTATTTTTTTCCTTAAAGTGTTATATCTCAAGAGTGTCAAATTAAATTTTTAGCTCTTAATATAAAAAAATGGAAGAGTTATGAATTTTTTAGTAAAAACAGTCATTTTTTTCGTTTCTTTTAATTCTCGAATTTTTTCCGTATTCATTTTAGTATAGGATATTTAATACATATTATTTGTGAAAAATATAATACACATATAAAATAGAAACCTCTATTACAAAACTTAAATTCTAAATCCAATTTTTGATCAAAATATATTGCACATAAGATTTAATTACTGTAATATTGAAAATAATTTTTGAAAATATAACGACTTTCATATTATAAATATTTATAGAATGAGCTATTATTTATAAATGTTTATAGAGTGAACTATTATTTATGAATGTTTATAGAATGGGCTATCTTATCCAAAATGTGAGTAAAAGACCATAGTATTTATAAACAAATAGTGAAAACGGAAATAAAAATGCATGTTATATTACAATTTATATACCTAATTCATGTATCTAATGTTGATTGCGATAGCTTAACTGTATTTTATTCGATGTTTAGCAAGTTTTAGTAGACACATGAGAAATTTTATAAGCAGTCGAAAATAAAAATATAGAATAATATTCATAATCTTGTTATTTCGAAAAATCTACGCACATAAACTATGATAAATATCGATTATCTTTGTGACTGATTACACAAACGCAATGTTTTGCAATTATTAGAGAAATTACAGCCTATGGCCATCTTTTTTGTATGGCCATAATTCCCGAGTTTACCCTATTCGTATTTTGGTTATTACAGAACAAAATATACGGTTAACAGGATCATGACGGATTGATACATAGAAAAAATTGTTTCTATCATATTTATACAGTCAGTCACAACAATTAGCTGCTTGAGAAGTTGTAGCTTCGAAATTTTAAAATATAGAACATCTAACCCCGATCTCCTCTACTCTCTAAATTTTATGGAGTAAATGGTATTCTTACTCGAGGCGATAGTAAAAATACTGTCATGAGAGTGAATGTTTCAGTCAAAATTAAGATGGATTCTTACTCTATATAAGCGAATGTTCGACTGAAATGAAATATTTCTCTAACGGTGGAAAGCATCAAATTCACTTTTTAGTTTCGTATAAAAATATTCATTCAATGATGAGTGGAGAATTCACTCTATAAGAGTGAAAAATAATTTTATTTTGAGTGACTAAACTGTCACTCTACTTTTCGAATTAAATTTTACTCCAAGAAATTTATAGAGTACGTCTATGGTGTGTATACACACACACACACACACACACACACACACACACACACACATGGTGTCCTAAAACTGGTAGAACACCCGTTAGGGGGTAGATAGGGGGTGCAATTTGGAATTGAAAGTTCCTCTTGCATTTTTGGATCCGACAATTAGTTAACGAAATATTAATGAATTAAGTTTGCCAATCTCTTACCGTCCCGAGTGAACGCTCAGAGACGTAGAACGCTGTGGACTTCTCAGGAGCCCTTCTTGTCCGTTTGTCTCCCCTTTTTGTATCAGGGAATAAATGTGGATAAGTGAGTGAGTGGATGTGTGGGTGAGTGCCTGACCTGGACTAGGAGGGGTGGGAGGGTGGCAAGTTTTCTGTATGTGGAAGTAATGTGCGGGTATTTTTGTGTGCGATTATGAGTGCATGGATAATTTGAATGTTTTTAGTGAAAATGGGCGGAATGATTGCGCTTTATATGCCGGAGGGGGAGGACATGTATGTTATGCTTCCTTCGAGTGCGTGGATGACTTGAATGTTTTCTGCACGTCGGTAATTGAATACCGTGTATAATTTTAGTGTGTGTATAGGGGGTAGGGGGAATGTAAGTAATTTTCTTGCGTTGTGTGTATGAGAGGCACATTACTCCCACATTACTCCCATATAGAAAACTTGCCACTCCCCCTCCCCTCCTAGTCCCGGTCAGGCACTCACCCACACATCCACTCACTCACTCATTTATTCCCTTGTGATACGGTGTTCTACCAGTTTTGGGATACCCTGTGTATATACGAGGGTGGTCTGAAAAGTTTCCGACCTCAACGTGAAGATAGCAGCACTTGTAAATAAAAGCTAGTGAATTTCGTTGTTCATCTGTTGACAGTTACTCACCGAAGTTTCAGCCATTTTGGACTCGCAGTTGTTATGTAACAGTCGTTTGAGTAAGTTGATGTGAGTGTTTTTGTGAAAATGGACAAAATCGAGTATCGAGCTGTCATTAAATATTTGTTTTTGAAAGGCAATACGCCTACGCAAATCAAAGATGAGTTGGATTCTGTGTATGGGGACTCTGCACCATCATTTACGACAGTGAAATTTTGGGCCGCT
>NW_022639453.1:2860878-2861019 GCF_010583005.1 Odontomachus brunneus
CAAAAAAATCGAGTATCGAGCTGTCATTAAATATTTGTTTTTGAAAGGCAATACGCCTACGCAAATCAAAGATGAGTTGGATTCTGTGTATGGGGACTCTGCACCATCATTTACGACAGTGAAATTTTGGGCCGCTGAATT
>NW_022639453.1:2861539-2869661 GCF_010583005.1 Odontomachus brunneus
TATATATATATATATATATATATATATATATATATATATATATATGTGTGTGTGTCTATAGATAATATTCATAGACAGATCTTATATTTAAGATATCTCGTCTTAAATTTATCTTCAGATATTATGCGAATCGTTTTATTGGCTACAGAACATCTAAAGTTAAGATCTTAAATATACAATTCGGCTATAAATACATCTTATCCATGGAAAAAAAAGATTTTACTGCCGCACCTAACCATAGTTTGCTGAAAATGTTTTGTTGCTGTAACTAAAAATTTGCTGCTCTAACCAAAGTTTTTGCTACTCTTGCTACTACGTTGGTTTCATAGCTAATATATGTCTGCAGCTATACTTTTAAGCATTCATATATTACAAGCGAGATTTAACTATCACACACAGATTTTTACTGCCGCAGCTTACTTTCTTTTTCCGTATGATCATATTACGCTTCGTCCGACTCATCCTTTGCACGCGACAGTTGCGTGAACAAGATCAGGCGCAGAACGTCCATAGACGTTTTGCGGATTCATCTCATGCGATCGATTCGCGTATCGATAATTGCAATCACATTTGACGCCAGCTTTATCGATGATACACGGACGTGCGAGGAACACGAACGCAGACCGTGTCTGCGCGTATCCATAAACCATAATCCTGCGGTGCGACAGAATTCCGTGTATAAGCTGACATGGTTTTCGAATGGAGCGACTCGTAAATCCGAGGAGATTATTATAGGGTGCTGAAGGTGGGCCTCCGGATTGTCGAGGTCGCGCAAACACTGAAAACTCCTGTCACGGGTTAACCAACCTTCCTCATATCGAGCTTCATTTATATTTAACGCATCCGCACGTTTTTGCCGCAACGTGCGTGCGACGAATAAGAATTTCTTTCGACGATGTTATTCTACGCGGAACACGTGCCACTTTTCTTATCTGGGGATTATATCATACGTTCACCAGGTTAACAATGTCACGGCGAGTATACGTTAACGCGTAACGTGCATTGAAATATATCTCGCACACAAAATTGCAAGAAGTCACGAGAAAGAAGTATAACTCGCGAAACAATGCGAAATCTAATCGTCCTTTGAGCGACTTCTTAAAAAACTACAAATTATAATAAACGGTATACGAAAAAAACAGTATAGTTAATTCACGAATAAATTTAGTTGTGCCAGCTAGATTCAATAGTAAAATACGGAACAACTTATTACGTGGTTGTTGCGAAGAAATTGCTGGGTTATTGGCGCTGCAGCAGTGACGATATCTGGTTACTCCTAAAGTGACCAAGAATCACTTCAAAGTATCCGTGGCAAATGTTATACTAATGATTTCTGGTTCCTATGACCAAGTCACGCGCAACTACATTGATGTAATTAAAGTAACTATGTATACTTAATGTAGTAAAGTAACTAAGTTATATAATATCAATCATACACATTACTATCACAATAAAGATAACTAGAATAATGCAACTATGCTGTTTACAACTAAATTTTTCTGGTTATATACATTATATCTTTGTTTTTCGCGTAAACTTATTGAAACAGATTGCGCATTTTCATTAGAGAGCTGGAGTTAGCATTAGTAAGAGACAGCAATAAAAAGCAAGATATTTTCCTGGGAAAAAATAGTTTCCATGGGAAAAAATAGTTTAAGATCTTATGACATCCTGAAAGCCCTAAAATCCTAACTTTGATGATTTTTTGTGAGTAAATAAATTGTTTTATTATAAATCTGTTGAAAGAGAACTTTATTATACATATGTTAAAGTATACCAAACAATTTTTTATTTTTTTATGTACAAAATGGCGACCTACGGACTCCACTGCGAAACTATTTTTCATTCTCCGTGCAAAATGATGTATAAGATTCCGGAAAAATGGCTGATCCTAGAGCAAAATTTAAAAAAGTATTATCATTTACATGCCAAAGATTCTTGAAGTATACGTAGAGGGTTTTGCAAAATATTGATTTTTTTTTAAATATTGATTTTTTAAAAAATGGACATTTTTTAAAAGTGGACATTTTTACAAAATTTGTCATTTTGACCGAGAAAATTTCGTACAAAAGTGTTAATTGCAAAAAAAAAGGTTTCAACATTTTGCAAAACCTCTACGTACTTCAAGAGTCTTTGGCATGTAGATGATAATATCTTTTTTAATTTTGCTCTAGGGTCAGCCATTTTTCCAAAATCTTATATACCATTTTGCACGGAGAATGAAAAATAGTTTCGCAGCGGAGTCCGTACCATTTTGTACATAAAAAAATAAAAAATTGTTTGGCATACTTTAATATATATAATAAAGTTCTTTCAACAGATTTTTAATAAAACAATTTATTTACTCACAAAAAGTCATCAAAGTTAGGCATGATTTTTAGGACCTTCAGAGTGGCATAAGACTTTAATTAATCTGAATTTATAAACCAGACTGTTTGATGAGAAATGAACAAACCATAATTTTAGTTAAAATCATATGACAAATTTGGTTATATACATTCTGATTAAAATAATCAAATAAAAATGTTAAAAGTTGACATTTTAAGTTTAAATTAACTTCTCAGATAGCACAGAAGTTTCAAAAAGCTTTCAGAAATGTTTCTGAAACATTGCATCTTTCTGAGATCCTTCTGAAATCTTTCTGAAAGCTTTTTGAAACTTCTGTGCTATTTGAGTTGTCAAACGCTGTTAGTTAAAGTAAACATTTGCTTGATAGGAAATCTGTATCTGTAGCTTATATTTAACACACGTATATATTGAACACGAGCTTGCTCCGCTCAAAAGAATTTCAAAGAGCATTGCTGTATCTTTATATCTGAATTTAGATGTTTAAAAATATTTGAAAAACTTGCAGAAAAATGTTTATATATGCGTGGTTAAATTAGATTTTTCGCAAAATATCGTAGAATAAAGCGACACACATTTACGTATGATCTATATGTATAAGAAACATAAAAAGGATAGCCTAATTGTATCAGCGGTGATCGTCCCTACGTTATCGACATCTTTGGAATTCGTCACTGACTCGAGCATCCCTTTAACGCTGCAATTTGGCGTTTGGCACCGAATCATCTCCACTGTAGCTTTAGGACTTTGGAAACAATTTGCTTTTTCGCTTGTTTGTTCGACGAAGGATGTTCGATAATCCTTTGAATTATGCGCATCCTGGCCATCATGTTATCGGACCACAATGTAATCAGCCAAGTTTCGAGACAAACAACGGGGGAGCACCGCGTGAAACGTCGAAGCGGTGAAGGTTTTCAAGAGGCTCGAGCAGCTGCCAGAGAAGAGAGAGAAGCAGAAAACGAGTCTTTCAAACTTAAAGAAGGCTTTCTATATGAGCCTGCAATCACTAATTAGACTGAAGTTTAATGATCGCTGAAGATCTACATGAATACTAAAAATATATAATTAAATTGTACGTGAAATTTTGAACATGTTTTTCTCAAAATGACATTTTTCAAACTGACTGCGATCTTGCTGCCACTCGGAAGGTTAGCCCTTTGGCGATCCAATTGATAGAGTCGTCCCGTGGACGTCGATAAGAATTTATCGATACGAGTAGACACCCTGACACGCTCGACATTACTTATTAAAATGTCAATCCAAAATGACAATTGGCTCGCGTACAAGCGGGGCGAGCGGTAGTTAAAAATACAATAAATATATATATATATATATATATATATATATATATATATATATATATATATCTTGCACCGAAAATATCAATCTGCCGAGATCCTCAGCTGAAAATGACAGCACCCCGGACCCGTTTAAACTATAACGTTGCAAAACGCCAGGGCGATCATCAATGACAGCTCTCCGATATATCAGGGCGTGACAGAGATCCGCGGGGGGCTCGCAGGCGGACCGGTCCCGGTAACAAATCGGCGCTCCGTTGGCAGCGCGCGGACGAATGGAGACGAGATTCGGCGGAACGAGTAATCGCTTTCCCGCGCCTTGTTACAGGCCACCTGGGGTAATTAAGTTTCCTATGGCTCTAACGGACCACGGATGTTCAGCGCTAAATTGGCGCATGCGCCGTTTACTCGCTCGCTCGTTTCGTCCGCTCATTCCCGCGAGTTCTCATCGGGGCATGAGAAGATTTTGGAGCGAGAGAGCGAGGGAGCACGCGCGGCCTGCTTAAACCTCATTCCGCCGGCGGCGTAGCCGCAGAGCAGCTTCGGAATTACAGGAGTGGACGATCACGCGTTACGTGACCGCCGTCCGGCGGTTTTCAATTTTCGCGAGAGTGCCTCCCTCTCTCGCTCGCTCGCTCGCTTGTCGTAGGCGGCCGCGATCGTTAGCCCCGCCGGTCATTTGCATTCGCGAGGGGGCTACGCGCAATTTTACGTGCTGGTTAGCGCGCTGCGGGACATAAATTGACTTTCGTCCTCAAACGCGAGCCCGCCGCGGCGTCGCGACGCCGCAATAAACAGCTTGATCTTGCCGCCGCTATCGGTTCGCCGGTGTCGCCAGCGTCGCGCGCCGAGATAAGCCCCCGCCCCCCCCCTCTCCCTCCGTCCCTCTTCGCGCCCCCGCGAACGCGTTGGTGCATGTGCACGTGCTCTTTGCTCGTGCTCCTGCCGGCTACATTCGCGGATATTGCATCGCGCAGATGTGACTGTTAATAAAAGTGGATATGAATCGCGTTTCCCGAATCAACATTATGTCTTCGCTGCCGGAGACGGCGTCAAGAAGTTCGACTTTCCACAAGGTGAGACAGGAGTCGCGCGGAGAACGCGAGGAATTTGTGCGATTGAGTCTCGCGCTCGTTGCATTTAACAAATTGTCAAAGAAATTGTCGGGGCACCGCTCGAATGAGCAATTTTGAGATTGGCTCCGAAATAAATTTCCCTCGTGGAGATATTTTGGGCCAGTCCCGAACACACACGAGCCGGGCTTTTAGCGAGGTCCTATTAGCGATTTACATATTCTTGCGAGCAACGTCTATATACCGTGGCGCAAATTTTAATGCAATATGACGTGACAAGAAGTAAAGTGGATTTCCCGCTATATAAACTATGTGACGTAAGACGCGGCGAAGCCTGAGAAGCTTCCTAATTTCATTATTAGAAAATAGGACGTGGAGCACATATAAGGAACGTGTCCGTCAAGCACGGTAGTTTTTAACGCGCCCGCGCTGCGAAATTCTGCGCGAGCCGTAATATAATGAGTTGCCATCTTATCCGTTATTAATAATTCCTATCGGGAGGAATTTCTTCTTCCTCCTCGCGGAACTATCGACAAATTTAGAACGCGCCGTTCGAGAAATAGGATCCTCCCCTCGTGAAATCTGTCGATCGAGCGCGATCCCCTTTTTTTTCCCGATTCGATCCTTTTCGTCTTCGCGCACCCTTCTTCTGCTGGGGCTATCGGGGTTATCGAGCTTCAGCTATTTCGATTAAATGCGTTCGACGGACAAACCGGATCCCCCTAGAAGTTTAAAGCCGACCTGCCAGTATTATTAACGCGATGGAATGCGCGGCACTACACCGAACTCAATTACCAGTACTATTAAACCTCGCGCTATCATATCATCATCAATCATACCGTCATCAAATTCAGATACACGCTGGAGGGGAAGGAGGAAGGGAGGGGTGTAATTTAAAAGCTATTATTCAACACACAACGTCCGTCCAACTCTACGCGGCGAAAAGCGTGAACTTTAATGCCGCTATTGCGACAAGTGATCGTTGACCAAACAAAGTCGAATACCCCAATATTGAATGCATCGACATTGAATATCGAGGATTTATCATATGCACCGTGTGCATGCTCTGAAAATCGATCAACAATGAACCTGAGTCGGAATTTACCTCTACATTGACCTTGCAAATTTCATCCAACTTGAAGATACAATAAAGAAGCCCGAGGCACGATACTGTACATATCATTGTCCTTCCTTGATGAATAAATGTTTGCTT
This sequence comes from Odontomachus brunneus, assembly GCF_010583005.1. NCBI lineage: Eukaryota > Metazoa > Arthropoda > Insecta > Hymenoptera > Formicidae > Odontomachus > Odontomachus brunneus. The sequence goes on from NW_022639453.1 coordinate 2,867,470, forward strand.
ATTATCTGTTTTTTCATTAAAGAACGACCTGGTCAGAATTATTTAATATTCGATTATACCAAACTCCACTTGCATTTAATCTCGATTCCTAATTTTTATCAGCAGTGTATTAATTATAAAATAACTCAACTGTACAAATGATGTATGTCAGCTAAGTAAATATTAAATTATTCAATAAAGATTAAGATGTAAATGGATAAAAGAAACAACAAATTTTTATTCTCATATAATGTCTCTTTCCCTTTTTTTCTTTCCACGTTTGAAGTCTCAATGGGATTTAAAGCTTTTAAGAAAGCTGACAAGGAATAAGCTGTAAAGGTAAAAATAACAACTGTGTCCCATAATTCCGTTTACCAATAGAGATTTAAATTCGCATTCCCTACAACAAGGCTAAGTAGAAATGAAAAGAAAGCGTTAGCAGTGGCAAGCAAAATTGAATTTGCGGCTAGAAAAGGATTACTAGATGTGAAAATTAGCATTTGCAAGACTTACAGATGCAGACTTTTGCAACAGATTTTAAAGCTCCTGAGTACTTACCGCGGCCATATTGGATTGACGTTAAAGACGAGAAGAGAGAGAGAGAGAGACACGCTGAAAATTTTTACGTGTCATTTTCAAATAAAAATTATATTTAAATAAAAGAGTACTTCAGATCATTTGAGTATACTTGTAAAATGCTCTGAAAAATATTTTCCCTTGAACTCAACAAACGACCGTAAAAATAACGGTGACTTTTCATGAAAAAAATTAGGTTAAAGAGAAAGATTGTAAGTCACGTCAAATTTACATCTATTTATTGACCGTCAAATGAAAAAGATAATTTTCAAAGCATTTTATGAATATGCACAAGCGATCTGAAATGTTCTTTTACACAAATATTTTTTTTTTTATTTGAAAATGGCACGTAAGAATTTTGGGTATGCGTTTTCTCGTTTTTAACGTTACTTCTTGGCGTCAAAGTTCCGCGACAAGGAACTAGGAACCTTAAGGCTAATATTTATATAATGAAGAATTACTTAGGATCCTTGATTAAGAACATGGTTAATTACAAATTTGTATTCATGGGTCTTGTATGAAATAATAAATAATAAAATGTACAGACACACACATATATACAGGGTGTCCTAGAACAATCTATGAAGCTCATGTAAGAATGTAGAGCAGGTTGAGGTGAACATAAAATTCCTATACCGTTTTGAGATATTCGTAAAAATAACCGAGAAATTAATTGCAAAAAATTAAAGAAAAGCGTGTGCTGAATGGTAGAGGACGGAGCGCTCGAGTCACAGCGCGATCCAGTAATATAGTGCGCGGATGTTGGCGCGTGGCAATTGGAAGAACAACGAGAACTTCATAGATTGTTCTGGGACACCCTGTATATGTGTGTATGTATGTATATATGTATATACATATATACAGGATATGCGAAACCTTTCTTGACACAAATCGTAGGAAAGTAGGACGGATTAAACGGAACAGAAAAGTCAAATACCATTTTGTGAAATTCGCAATAATTTTCGAGGAATTAATTATTTTGTCTGAACAAATTAGCGCTCGGGCCGGCGCGCGATCATGATACACGCGAATCGCGACTCGCTGCGTCCCTTCGCTCATAGCTACGATGTGTCTCGTAACCTTAGTTACCATAATTATGAGATACAGGATGAAAAAAAGTCATGTAAACATAGGTCCGGAAACTCGTCCTTTTCGAGATATAAGATAAATGTCCTAGTGATTGAACGTGTACCGATAATTGAATTACTAATAATATACTTGTGTTTGTTAAGATGCTTATCAATAAATGAAACAAAACCACAAAGTAACTAAATATTTCTTTTCATTTATTATATTGTTTTGTATATTGAAAAGCATTTCAACAAAGAAAAATACAAAACCAATATGTCAATCATTGAAACATGTATATTCGACCACTGGGACGTTTACCTTAAATACTTTTTTGTTTATGATTGAGTATTGTAGGAATGTTTAAAGCTTACTTAATTAAATTGCTAGAAATGATTTCCTTCCGCAACAATACACGCTTTACATCGACATTGCCAATGGTACATTCCTATTATACACAAGAAAAGTGTTTATGTCTCGGAAAAGACGAGTCTCTGATTCATAAACATAGGTCCGGAATATAAATATATATATATATATATATATATATATATATATATATATATATA
>NW_022639453.1:2869671-2875481 GCF_010583005.1 Odontomachus brunneus
TATATATATATATATATATATATATATATATATATATATATATATATATATCCAAGTAGGAATCGTATATGTTTCGCCAGTACAGAAAAATGGTCCGATACTGGGTCGATACCGAAAAGCGGATGTCCGGTTTTGGTATTGGCCTAGTATAAAAAAGCTGTATTATTGGTACTGGCGTACTAAGATTAAGTATTGGATAGTCGCCCCGTACTGGGGCGTTACCGAAAAGTGTTTATCGTTTTCGGTACTGGTCCTGTACTAAAAAAGCTGTATTATTGATATTGGCCCTGTTCGTAAAGTCAGTACTGGAAACCCAAGTAAGAATATACAATCTGTCAATAGAGGATATTGGAACAGTATTGTGTCGGTACTGAAAAACGAACGATACCAATGTCCTTTATGGGAAAACGGAAGAAGTCACTAACGTGAAACCTAGATAGCTCAGTGGTAAGAACGCTTGCCTGACAAGCGGAAGACTCGAATTCGATTTAAGCCGTCGCCTCGAAGATTTTTTCTTCATATGACTATTAAAAATAGATGTATAGGTACAAACGAGAGCAGCCCGGCCATGGTCTGATTTTTCTTTCCGTACTATATAGTTGTGATATTAACAATTGTATAAATAATAAAAATTATTAGGAATCGATAACTGGCCCAGTATTGGGAATAAGAACTTCTCCAGTGCTAGGAATCAATACTTTTTTTATACTGGTACAGTACTGATTTTCGGTACTGTGACAGTACTGTTTTCTGATACTGGCCCTTTTCTATCATCCCAGTATCACACCCGTACAGGCATCTGGTACTATGCCAGTAACTTTTACCTTAAATCAATACTGGGCCACTTTGATGCCAGCAGTAAATTCCTACTTGGGCGTATATATATATATATATATATATATATATATATATATATATATATATATACACAGAGATTGACAAACAATCGGAAATTCATGAAGTTGTAATTGTTTATCAAATAATGACGGATTATGAAGTCCAGCCTAAATTATCTCGGATATATTTTTATTCTCGATAAATTCATCAAATGCCCATTAAAATCGGAAATAATAATACATAATAAATGATTTGGTATACCCCTAATATACCGATAAATACGTGATGTATAATTAGCTATGTCCTGACATCGTGTATTATCCCGAGTCGAAATTTCGATCCTACTTGTAATCTCAACATTCTATTTAACTTTTGATATTTTAATATTCTAAAGCCTACATAAACTTTTTCAAATTTTACTTAATCTATTAATTTTACCGACGGATTTGCGTTTTAAAAACTATAAGTAGCATTTTGTATATTTTCTACCATTTAGAAGTGTTAAGTAAGACTTCGGTTTCCATGTATATTGAACATGTATACAGAGAAAAGTTTCTTTAGATTCAGAATTTTTATTTATATGACATCGATTTGTTTGACTCAAACAACTTGATTTTTTATCAAATATCATAAATATTATTTAATTAGATTAAACTATGTTGTTTGTGACACAAACAACTTGATTTTTTATCAAATATCATAAATATTATTTAATTAGATTAAACTATGTTGTTTGTGACTCAAACAACTTGATTTTTTATCAAATATCATAAATATTGTTTAATTAGATTAAATTATGTTGTTTGGTTGAATGAAAGCTATTGTCTAAGAACAATTTTCAATCAAATAATATATTATTTGATTGTAATTTAAATTTTGTTGCATTTGACTAAATTATACTATTTGATTGAAAGAAAACTGTTGTTTTAAACGTTTCGTCTTTCAATCTATTATTTGAACTAATATAACATTTAGTCTTATAACATTTGGTCTAATATAACATTTAATATACATTTAATATACATTTTGTCAATATTCACTACATGTCCAGATAGCACATCGACGTCCAGTGGATGTCCATCGAATGTCTGTTTTCTGTATATCGGACGTCCATTTTCGGGCCAAAACAGATTCGTTTTTCATTCGACAAACGTCCATAGACTATAGGATATTTGACATAACTTCAGACATACATAAAATATACGAAATAAAACCGTTCTCGGATCTATTGTGAACTTATTTTGGATCTATAATAGAATTCATTTAAAATTTACGTGATTTTAATTAGTAACTTTAATAAAATAATAAAAATTAAATTAAATAATTTTTTTATTTAGACCAAACAATAAAATTATTTAAGAAGCCAAACAATAATATTTATTGATTAAAGTGTTAATTTTTTGGATCATTTCAATAATCAAATTTGTTTCTAATCCAATAAAATTTATTAAATAAAAAAATATTTTTCTCTGTATTTTAATCCTTAAGAACATATAGATGTTAAAAAGAAAGTTCAGGTAAAAAGTAGTATTAAAATTTTGACTTGGGATCTATTCTAGCTTTCTGATATAGTATTCTGGTTGCTTTATCGTGACATGGACATTGATACTAACACTAACATTAACACTGTTACTGATATTTGCGTACACGGTAAAAAAACATTTTATATTGGTGTTAAAATTGATATGTGTAGAAATTTTTTTGTTAAATTTTTACTATACCCGTGCGTTAATCGTTGTTATTTTGATTATCCTGCATTGAGTTTATATTCATAATTTCTAAGTATTAAAATAACACAACAGTGTCCAAAGGTTACATTTCTGACATGTTAATCTCTGACATGTTACTTGTATTATATATTTATATATTTACAACTTGAGTTAAATTAATATAGAAATTAGAGTGGATAAATTGGGACATGTGAAATGTGTTAAATTCAACATAAAATTTTTTATAAAGTAGATAAAATCTACCAAAGAAACACGTCTTAAACGCGATACAAGAGTATAATTAAGGTAGTCCGCAAATCAATTTTTTTAGGAATTCTGTAAAATTTTGATAATATATTAATATAAACACGATATAATCACATGTACAATTAGAAAAAGATTGGCCGTACCGAAGTTGAAATAATGAAAGTCAAAGTTAGCACTTTTTACATATATCGCAGGTACGAAAACGATAGCACGTTTCTAATTGTAACGATCAAATTACTTTTACGGATTTAATGAAAAACAATAAGATGATAAAAGAGACTTGTAAAAATATTATTATAAAAGTGCAAGAGCACTTTGACCGTTTTGAAGGAATTGATACGTAAAGTACAATTTCTGATAGCGACTGAAGTATATGACAGTTAATCTATGGAAATCTGGCAACATTGTATACGTCAGGTAGTCAAATGTGCAGTTCACATCGCCTGTCTACAACAATCTAATAGTCTGACAGATGCGACGTTGTCACATAACGTGGACAGTCCCAGTCAAAACTATATAATATATTAATCATTAACTTTTTGACAGTATCGTCACTGACGAACTACCTTAAATGTTTCAAAAGTGCCGGCAAAATATTTGAATCTCAACCAATGGTAATAATAAATAATATACCGATATGTGTACTCTATGTATGAAGTTCGCTTTTGCCGGCTCAAAACGCAATGTAACATAAAAGCGCGTAACGCACGAAGATATATTTGAGAACCATGAAGATCTGCATGTATTGAGAGTACTGATTGTTGTGATGCCGTGTCGAATGACAATTGGCGCCGGATAACGTACTTTTTTCGACTATTATTTTGGTTCTCTTTTGCCTTTTGTATCGTGTACTACACGATACTATTACATGGCCGAATGTTAAATTACATTAGCGCCAAATGTTCCATTGCCTTTTGAAATATTTTTAATTAAATTCTTCCAGGCATCGTATTACTTAATATGTACCTTCGATCTAATCCAACTGAACCGTATCTACGCGAGTGCCAGTGTCACGAGGTAGTAATCAGAGTAGCATGACGGTGCAGTCAAGAGCACGATATTGAATCAGGAACCAGAGACGGAGGACACAGACAGCGATATATCATATATGTACAGACATATATGTATATATTTCCAACTTCAACTCCACTTCCAACTCCAATAATGAAATAAATAATAAAGAGACTATGGAGGGACAAAATTTGTTGTTTTATTTGTCCATTATTTATAGTTTTTTGTCCATTAATCTTTATTGGATTATTTAATATTTGCTTACATATATTATTTGCGGTTCAATAAATTAGATAATTAATACATCGTACTTATTGAATAAAAAGTAAATATTAAATACAGATAAAGAATATTAAGTCCATATTCTTATATCTTCCAGAAAATTTTTATATCTTCCAGAAAATTCTTATATCTTCCAGAAAATTTTTCAGCATGTACAGTATCTCGAAATTCTCTACTTATATTTTAAGTTTGGTAGAATCTGCGGGATGAATGTAGAACCAAAATTTTGACTCGGAAATGTATCATGTTATTTCTTGAAAAACTTAGAATCATCTTTTTCAACTGATTTCGTAAAAAAAGATTATCAGTTTGTTTTGTATGTTGTTTGTTTCCTTATAAATATGATTCCTTCAGAATTGTTAGAAGTATTCAGGTAGAACTTTTTATAATTTCTTTAATATGTTGTCTGCATAGTTCTTAGATTAGTATCATTACCCGGGTTTGTTCAGATGATTGGAAATTGGACAATTCCATTATTTTCTTGAAAATTTGTGAACATCTAAAGATACAGAACGAAACTTTTATTTTTGATCGATTTAAAAAAAATTGTTTTTTGACATTTTATTCCTGAAAGCGGTTTATTTCTTTCACACACTTTCAGTTCTTCCGTAACTTCTAGGATATCATGTATTTTAATCCGACGCCATCATTGTTACAAACATATCTTTCTATGACGGTAAAAAATGCGTATAATAAATAGTTCCAACTTGGTCACGCCCGTCGGTTTAGCCACGTCCATCGAAAACGTGCTATTGAACGTCCGTTCAGCTGGAAATCGCAGGAACCGAGAACTTAATTATTAGAATTACGAGGGAATCACTGGCCTGTGAAAATAAAGGGAAATTTAATTACTAAAGCCTGTCGTTAATGAAGGAGAAAATGATTGCTTACCGAGCCAAACATTTATACACGCAGTCGCTTGTCGAATGTCCGAGACGCGCGTTTTGTTTCTGTGATATTCGTATATTATCGTCGGAACATATTTGCAAAACAACGCGAATCCGAGAGAATTTGTTTTGGCATTCAGCGGAATTTTGCGATTCGTAATATTTCATGCACTCGCGTGAATGCGGCAGGCACTCTCTTAAAGTGAATCAGTAAAAATATTCCTGATTAAATCAGTAAAAGGACTATTTCACCAATAATCAATGAATATTCACTGATTTTCAGTGAAAACTCTCTCCTGTTTCACTGCTTACTCATTTTACTTCTCATAGGTTATAACCAGTGGTAGTAAGATTTCATTATAAAATCTGTGATAAATAAATTTGTTATATATTAAATTCAAGTTCCTACATTTGTGACGACGGAATTAATGTTTTCCATGCATAAGATTGTCAAATCTAAAAGTTTAAATTACCGGACATTTTCTCTTTGGTAACAAAACCGAACAAATCTAGTAGAAATAATAATTATAAAATTAGATCAAATACAAAATACAATAAGAAATTATTTACAATATGTTTTTTTAAGCAGTTTAAAATCAAGATTTGATTGGATGAAATAATAAACCACTATTATTTTTTAAATATACGATACATTTATAATACATATATAATATATATATACATACATACATACATATATATATATATATATATATATATATATATATATACATATAAGTATACATACATATAATAATACATAAATATACATACATATAAATATATATATATATATATATATATATATATATATATA
>NW_022639453.1:2875522-2893393 GCF_010583005.1 Odontomachus brunneus
ATATATATATATATATATATATATATATATATATATACATATAAATATACATACATATAAATATATATATATATATATATATGCACACATATATATACATACATATATAATACATTTTATTATTAAACAAAAGTTAAACAATCGATAGTAGGCTTAGAAAGGACAAATATCGCTAAAATCCGAACTCTGTTTTTAAATTTTATTTGATTGATTGGATATAACTTATAGACTGGACATGACGTCCAGTTTGACTTGCCAACCGGACACTGGACAATATTCTTGAAAACTTGATAGTCCGGATCAAAACCGGACACTTGGCAACTCTATCCATGTATTCTTTGTACAACGACACTATCTACTTTCACAAAATGTATTAATAATAACAATAGCCGCTACTATTAACTGATTCAATCAGCGAGATTTTGCAGTGCTACATGTATAACTGAATCACCAGTTGTAAGTGCAGTTTTTCAGTGAATAGTACACTGTTTGTACTTTAGAGAGCGCACACGGTGTGTCCGTCGACCTTGCATCGGTTGATCCGCCGCGAGAGGACGTACGAAACGAAGGGGATGAAGAGAGATGAACTTTTCAACGCACCCTGTCTCCCTAACGACCTCAAACTATACGGTGGTTTTAGCGATTACCCGTTTATCCGCGTGCAATTAAATGCGCCGGTATAGGGGAGACCGGCTGAATATATCCTAGAAAATGGACTAACCAATTTTCATTGTCCCGGATAACTGCGGGGAACGATCGAGTCGGTGGCTCTCTCACTCGCGGTGAGAGACGATCCTTTTTTCGGTGCCTCCGTCGAAAGCGCCGGCGACCAAGTTTCGCTGTGGTAGTTACAGCAATTGGAAACCGAACCGATGGCCTGCGAAAACCATAGGAGACTTAATTACTCCGGCGGTGGCCGGAAACAAGGGCGAAAACGATTATTCTCCGGGATCAATGATCCCACCGACGAAGTCATCAATTTCACGGGCGCACACGGCGCGACACGGTAATCGAAAATGTATCGACCTCGAAACGTTTGGGGGAAGAAGGACAGGGGAGTCCGCAGGAAAATGGATTTATCCGTACATGTAAATGGAATGTTCAATCTCGCTCGGTGTACGAGCAATCTGTTGGAGAGATTATTTAACACACGTGTGTAACTTCCGAGCCGCCTATCTCAAGCGAACGAAAAGATGTATAATGAAAGAGTGCACTCGAGAGCGTGTCGGGCGTGTGCGAAAGAGAAGAAAGAAGTGGATGGAAGAAAAGAGAACGGTTCGGCGAGGTCGATTTCATCGGGGTAATCGATGGTCAACATCAACGTGGAATTTAATAACATGCAAATTCACCGTTTCTGCGGGCGTTATCGCGTTAAGGCGAGGTTCTCCGCGCGCCTTAAGATGAAGGAGCGAAATATCGAATCATTAATAAGAATGTTTCTCCGTGGCGATGTCTCAATCTTAACGAGCAAAAACGCGCCTTCATTATCGCAAGCGCCGCTAGGTAACGACGAGGCGTAACGTGATCCGTGTAATTCAACCTTAAAGAACAACCCCCGACGTGACGTTCTCCTCTCCAGACGATGAGATTTATTTCGCTGCACGGCGGCGAAAGAGAAGTCTGTGAGAAGCGAATTTGTAATCTCTGATTACTCCGGTAAAGCGAGTCGCCTTAATTGACACTCGTGAAACAGAACGTGAGCGTGAAAGAAGACGCGGCCAGCACGCCCGCCCATTCTCGCGACCGATTCACTTAAAACGTTAATCAACAGCCATTCACAAATATACAGGATAATCATACCGATGGAATATGCAGGTAATATGTGGACTAAGGACTTATTTAGTCTATAAAGCACTACACTCTAACGGCAACTCTGCTGGGAATTGTTGTATTTGTTATACAATTTGTCACATACAATTCTGAGTGCTAAGCGAGGAACATATGTGGAGATATAAACGATTTTCTAGTTTTGTTTCGCCTGAAAATTAGACGTTGCGACAATCGAATTGCTCTAGCTTATTCAGGGCTTCTGTATCTTCACTTTAGCTGCTTTGTTTAATGACGTCAGAAGCGAGAAATCGCATGTCAATTTATATTTCGCTATACGTGGAAATTTAAAAATATATGTATAAAATGACAATCTTGATCGATTCAGCACTCTTGTAAGAATGTTCGGACACTTTTCTTTAACCTCAATAATCAATATATAGCCGAAAATTAGTATAACATGTAATTTGCGTCTTTAGCTTACCTGTTTCCCTGATTTCTAGAATAAGCGAACCTATTTCGGAATAGATTTTAAAGATGCTGCAGTATCTTTTATATAAAGCCTTCTGAGATAAATTTGATATGTTCTAGTAAAAGGATTAACCTTTACTTACTAATTAGATATAAGCCAGTTTTTGAAGGAGGCTTTGTTTTGAAATAATAAGCAAATATTTCAAATGCTATTTGTTCTGAATTAGGTTCGCCTAATTCGGAACAGCTGAGTTTTGACTTATGCCTTACATATGTTAAACTATTATACCTAAGAAATGTTATACTAAATAATATTATCTTCATTCTTCAAGGCCATGAGAGAAATTAGAGATGTTTTGAATTAGGTGCATGCACCTATTTTGGAATAAAAATTACCATTCAAAATTACTCAATAAAAAGTTTAAATTTATACGTAATAAACATAAAATTAAACAAATAATTTTAAATTTAGAAGATTTAGGGAGATGCTGAGAAAACATTGTTCAAAAGACTATTACATTTGGGATTACGTTAAAAAATAAAATTACTAAATTTTTAAAAGATACTTTAGATGATAATTTTATCAATAAAAGAACTCAGAAAGAATAACATATTATATATTATATCTTCATTGATTCAGAAGGATCAACATATTATATATTATATCTTAATTGATTGATTGTTAAACCTGAAAATTATATAGGATAAATGCATCTAATATTGTATATCTAACTTAAAAATTTGTAGAAAAGAAAGAAATCAATATTTGTATATCGCAATTGTTGCATTGTCTTCAAAATTTATCTAAGAAATAAGATATTAAAGATATTGATATATTGACATGCATAGTAGATACAGTCGGAAAACTGGAAAATAGAAAAATCACGATTCTATATCAGTAAAAAAATACTGTCAATACTTTACATAAATATCGGCAATAAACATCGAAATGTCTAATATATGTGCTATTCAAAACAAACGTCGTATACGATATAAAATGCAAGTGCCCTATGACTTAACCTCAAACGTCGACGGCTGCAAATGCCTATTTTTAGGTACACCCGCATTTTACAACAACACAATCCCGTAGTCTAACTAAGCAACAGTTATCTTCCTGGAATCTTTAGCTGTTGTTTAAGCTCAAAAACATGACAAAGTCGAAGCTTAATATGAAAAAAAATATGTAATTATTTTATTTACTGTAATTCATCTCGTTTGAAGGCTTGCTGTCACGAAGTCCAATAACTCAATCATAATATTGTCAGTTGTTTTCTATAGTCAGTGTCCTATTTTCATGTCGCGACGCTTATTTATGATGTTCTTTGTTACTAACATGAAAATTTGATATTATTTCACGGCTAACACAGTTACTAACACGGTTACTAACAAAAAAATTAAAGTGTTTCAAAATAGGTGCTGTTCCGAAATAGGTTCGTTTATTCTATTGCGTTAATTTTATGGCCGCTTATTAATTGTTCAGGTTAAAGGAAAGTGCCCGGACATCTTTACAAGTGTATTGAATCGATCACAGCTGTCATTTAGTGCGTCTATTCTTTGATTTTTACGTATACCGCTATTTAAGGTAAATGTAATAATTAAAATATTATTAACACATCTTGTATAACAAATGGAACATTTCCGTGTCATTAAGGTTAAAAATAACAATTGAACGGTAAAATATTATTGCTGACTATATTGAAAGCTTACATTGAATATAAACATTAGTAAACTTATTTAATTTTATTATAAGTCACATGAGTCCTTGCTATGGCGTCCTGTTTGATGACGTCAGAAACGAGAAATTGCATGCCAATTTAAGAAGGCAATACCGTTTCTCTGGTTAAAAAAATCGATTTTTCTTTTTTTACATTTTAAACTATGTATTTTTAAGAATTTAATCCTACTTATCGCATCGAAAAATTGCGTAAGTTACAACCTATTATTCGAAATGGCGCGCAGGTCAAATCCGGCGCTCACCGAGCCGTTTAAAATTTCGTCAGATATATGCGGCCTACGAAGATCCTATGAACCTTAAGTAAAAAAGAAGTGTTACCTTAAGTAAAAAAGGTGTGTTTGCTCTATGGGTCTGGAATCGCTGATTAGGTTGAAACTACGTAAGTACTAGAAATATAAGCTTAAATAGTATCCGAAACTTTAAACGGAATTTTCTCAAAACGATTTTTCTCTAACTGGCGCGCACGATTTGAGACAAACTGTTGAACCGATTGACTTCTACCTATAACTACATATTCAAAACATGTATTATTTTCGTCCAAACCAGCGAAATTAAAATACATTAACTTTCCATACTTATTTTCAATGAAAATCTGTCAATTTTTAAGGCGATTTTTCGGGCGTTTTTTTCAAATACTTACAACTTGCTAAAAAACGATCCGTTTTGAATATCCTTAGTTCCAGTTCGATAATTGAATATCCCTAGTTTAATAATCTTTTCTTGTTTCAGATTAACGAGTCATGAGATATTATGCGCGCTATGGAGCAAAGACCGCTCATTTCAGTTTCACGTGTTTTTCAATAACTTTTATATTTCGCAGGGTATATACTTATAAAAATTCTGACATACAAATAAAATATGTAGTATTTAGCGTACCAAGTTTCAAAATAAGCGGCCGCGTAGTTCTCGAGAAAAAATTCGCAAATATAGCTTCTTTAAATTGGCATGCAATTTCTCGCTTCTGACGTCATCAAACAGGACAGCTATAGCAAGGACTCAAGTGATTTAAAATAAGTTTACTAATGTTTATATTCAATGTAAGCTTTCAATATAGTCAGCAATAATATTTTACCGTTCAATTGTTATTTTTAACTTTCTTAATGACACGGGAATGTTCCATTTGTTGTGCAAGATATGCTAATAATATTTTAATTATTACAAAGGTAGATAACGAACAACCTGAAAAACATGTGTAAAAAATGGGACAAATTTCTTTCTGTTTCTTTCTGTTGTTTATTATGTTTAGTTTCCGTTTTTGTCATTATTATATTTATTTTCCATATAAAGTATGCATACCTTTTATATTTATATTTATATTTAATAAATAATTACAATTTTTTTAATAATGTACATAATTATTTTAATAATGTACAATTTTTTTAATAACGTACAATTTTTTTAATAATGTACAATTTTTTTAATAATGTAAAATAATGTATCTAGTGATTATAAACGATGCTTTTTTCAAAAATAAAAAGCATTTGCACTTTATTGATCGCGTTATTTAACAATGTTCCTTCATTTTTCTCGGTAATCCATTTTTCCTTCTACTTGACCTTCTATTTTTTCAACCTCTGATTTCCTCACTTTTTATTTTTTTGTGTTAATACTCAAGTTGCAATTAAAATTTTAATACTTTCTTTTATTAAATTTTATAGGTAAAATATCTCTCAATATTTTTATACTATTAGAAAGTTAAAATCTGCATTTACATTGTAGCATTGTTGACTCGAACAAAAATATATTCCATAATTGCGCGTTTCGTTACCCTATATAAATAATATCCGTTTCAAACGACGATAAAATCTTTTCCCGGTGAATGGCGATGCGTAAAACGCTGCAAACGTATAAGTCAAATTCTTGATATGGGAGATCCAAGTACGACTCCCTGGCTATATGTGGTGCTGCATTTTTCGCATCGCTATATATTCAAAAGTATTTAATTGGGGTGAGTGGGGTATTTAAATATAGAGAAAAAAGTACACATCATTAATGTAATTGCTTATAAGCTATAAACAGTACAAGGATGGATGTATCAAAGGACATAATTAATTTAATTGGAAATACATTCACTAATGTAACTGAACATACAATGTTCACTAATGTAACTTCATGTTATTCATGATGCTGTGAATATTGGCCATCGTAGCTGATCCTAATATGGACTGGTAAATAATACACAATAATGGTGACTTAAATTTGCTAGAAAGAAAAGGAAAATTTAAAAAATTTTAAAAATATAATGATGCAAGTTGTATTGCAACAGAAAATTCTCTACAACAGATAATGATGCGAAGGAAGAATTATGAACACAGTGTTTGTTATGTTTGGTGCAAAGTGATCATGCAGGAACTGTAAAAGATGATTACGTATGAGGTTTTTATCGACAAATATTATGAGAAATAAAATAATATGTGTTTTTATACCTTAAATTCTATATTACTAATAAAATTATAAAAGTAGGTCATATTTGGATCTCTTTTGCAAATAGTGTAAATTTTTTTCTTTTCAGAAAAATATAAATGTGTAAAAATTCAATCATTTTAAAAATACCCCCTTCACGGAGATCTCGTTTGCTTCATAGTGCATACGAGAGTAGGATGAAAAGTTCCGGGCCTCACATATAGATAACTTTACTGTGTTCAATATTTTAATAGTGTTGTATGATTTCATTCTTCATATGCTTATATTCGAAAGTTCAAGTCAATAAATTGTTTAGTATTGGTTTGATAGCTCGCCAAAGTAGTAAATGCTTCAAACATTGTTTGTAAAAATGGAAAAAGTTGAAATTCGTGCCGTGATTAAGCTAAAATCAATGAATTAAAGTTCGAATTGCTTGCCCACCCACCATACTCGCCAGATTTAGCCCCAAGCGACTTCTATCTGTTTCCCAACCTCAAAAAGTGGCTCGGTAGAAAAAGATTTGCTAACGACAACCAAGTCAGCGACGTTGTAAATGACTATTTTGAGGACCTTGACAAATTGACTCATCAGTCTGACATAATCGCTTTAGAACATCGTTGGGAAAAGTGTATCACGCTAAATGGAGATTATGTTGAGAAATAAATGAAAATTAATAAAAAAAATTTGTTTTTTTATTCAGGTCCGGAACTTTTCACTCTATTCTCGTATATTCCCTCCCAACGCAAGTTTAAATATTTTATGACTTAAAAAAAAATGGAAAATTTATATTTGGCCCTATTTTTTAATATTAGCAGGATATAAGATCCGACAATAGAAAGTGGCCCACATACATTTCAGACTAAGAAAATATTTCGGCGCGTGTGATATCATTATCGTCGACGTTATTATCGTCCCGCGTGGAAAAGTATTATTCGTTACCAACATCCTTGTTGATCAAAAATTAATTCCGACTGGCTGAAAGAAAAGGACATTTTTCGTGCGAAGAAAAGTGGCAAACTCGACGGGACGCGACGAAGAGAGAACAAGCGCGACTTCTAACGAGAGTAATGATCGCGAGCAATCGATAATCGCCACTCGTCATAAATCCTTCATTCGGCTGGGACGTGCTCGAAGAAGAGTGCGCGCAGAATTTCAGAGCGACGACGACGGACGTGCGCTCCAGTTTCCATCAAAATGTTCGAAACCGGCTATTTAATTGGAAGAAATGAAAAGCCAATGCCGAAGAACTGTAAGGGCGCGAGTTCACGGCACCGCAAATAAACTCTCATCTCCGACGCCGTGAACTGAAAATACAGTGTCCTTCCTCGTGTCGCACCTCGCGCTCTCACTCTCACCCATTTGCGGCGTAATCATCTGGATCTCACTTCAATTACACCTGTCGCGAGACATGCGCTCGATAGCCGCTCAATTTATGAATTAGAAGACTTCTCGTGACACAATATCTTCGAATCGAACTCACTCAAATACGATTTACTCACTTT
This sequence comes from Odontomachus brunneus, assembly GCF_010583005.1. Lineage (NCBI taxonomy): Eukaryota > Metazoa > Arthropoda > Insecta > Hymenoptera > Formicidae > Odontomachus > Odontomachus brunneus. Next base: position 2,883,401 of record NW_022639453.1, read on the forward strand.
AACAATTAGACAACACACGATAAAACAACTTTATTGTGGCTCTTAGAAAAATACAAATAGGAGACGAAATGTAAAAAAAAATTGGAAAGAAAACTGTTTAGGGAACTGATAAGGTAATTTATGAATTAGAAAGTTTTTCGACTCGTGTGTGCTCTTATTGAACAATTGTAATTCTTATAATAACAATAATCTTTATTAATGGGGAAAAATCCTTTACGTAATGGAACAAAACAGATAGACAGAAAAAATTACAGAATTATAAAATTTAAGATATACGTAGAGAGGAAAACAGAGAGCTAATAAATGAGATAAATAATATAAATAAATATAAATAAAATATATAAATGTAAATAAAAATAAATGAAAAATAAAATGAATAATAATATGCTACAAAACGAAATTAAATATGACATAAATCTAATAAAATTGTACGCATGACAAAACGTTTAAACGTTTAAACACAGATGGTATCTCTTGGAAAAAATCAGCAGAAACATAGTATAAATTGGCAATTATACACAATCTACTTATATTAGATTTTAAATCGTATGAAGTTGTCAACAAAACCGGACATTGTTTGAAGAAGTTTCTAGTGCTAATTTTTAATCAACAAAACAAATATTTTATTAATAAAATCGTTTAAAAGAATTAATAAAATAATTGTGCAACAATACTGAGATGAAATTTGTAAATATCAGAATATATATATATTTTTTTTTAAATTGCCAAATATTTTAAATATATTACAAAATAAAAGTCGTAAGACACTTATTCAATATTGCAAGAAAAGAAATATAAATATAAAATGCACTTATTGTATTTATTATTATTATTATATTTAATAAATTACCAATTTTATTTAATTTTCATTTTTTGGAAATGTTATGTTAATATGAATAATAAATGTAGAAATAAACATAAAAATGTGTGACATTATAAGATTATTAATAAGAAGGAATTTCATAAATTAGAAGATTTCTCGAGTGTCTCGATGCGTTTCTGTCAAATCATTTTGACAATTAGGCGCAGCACAATGGAAACATTTTATCGTGGCTCTTAGGAAGGAATAAACAGGAGACAAAACATAAAGCAAAGTGGAAAGAAAATTGCCTGGAAAATAGTAATAAGAAGAAAAACGCGGAGCGACAGAAGGAGGAGAAGAGCCTTTAGATGCGTCGTTATGTGTGCGAATGTAATATACTCTCTCTTTTGTCTCAAAGCCATAAAACGTCATCTATAGTGCTTAACGCGGAGATATTGATTTCTTAAAGGCGGTTTATCCGCGTTCCGCACGCGGGCCGTAACGATCGAAGCGTAATTTACCATCGCCGAATAAAAAGCTCTCGCGGCCCCCGCGATTCCTCACGTTCTACACACAACAGAGAAAATCCTTTCGCAATAAAGGAAAGAAGCCCGCGTGATTTCGAGCTGCAGCCACCCGCAGAAGTAAAAGTCAATCTCGCTGTCTGCCGCCGTTGCCGCTCGTAAATCCCAGTAGAATCGAAGCGAGCGCGCGCCCCGCAGGTGGAGAGGGTGACTGGCGGGAGGGTGGAGGGAGAGATGGGTAGGTGGCTGCTAGGTTGTTCCGTGAAGAACAAGCGCGGTTCCAAGGAGGTGATTCCTTTGAAAAGGAGGCCGTGTAAATAATGGCCGAACACTCGGCGCGACGTGGGGAATCAGTCGTCTTATGAGCCCGCCGGGACGTCGTTCCTCCGCGACCGATCTCGCTACTTTGAACTTCAAGAATCGTCCGTTAGTGCTATCATCAGCGCGAAATTTCGCGAGCTCATTTCCAAGCAAAAATGTATCTAGTAGAGCAGATTTCAGCAGACTAGTAGTTAGATAGTAATGCCTAGATAAGTTTTCTAGCCAGTCACTAACTCGTGACTGGCTAAATATTCATACTCAGTCTTTTGAATGTCAGGATTATCTAGTAACTGTACCAATTGCATAGATAGTGGCTAGATGAAAAAGATTACACATTAACAAGATAGAAAATCATCGGTAAATCCTGAATAGAAATTGGATATCAAAACTATCTAGTAACTGTACCAATTATAGTTACAAGTTATTTTTTTGTATCTAGCTACTAGATAATTTTTCTGGTACAGCTACTAGGAGAAGTGAGCGTTACATTCCTAGCTAGTAGCGATTTTCATCTAGCCACTATCTATGCAATTGGTATAGTACTAGATAATCCTGACATTCAAAAGACTGAGTAGGAATATTTAGCCAGTCACGAGTTAGTGACTGGCTAAATATTCTTGAAATCTGCTCTACTAGATACATTTTTAGGAATAAGCTCGTGAAATTTCGCGCGGATGATAGCACTAACGGACGATTCTCGAAGTTCAAAGTAGCGAGATCGGTCGCGGAGGAACGACGTCCCAGCGGGCTCATAAGACCCAACTTTTCTATGTTATTATTAGACAATCACTAGATTCAATTTTTGCTTGGAGCTACAGACTTATGTACATAGACAGAGCGTTCAGAGACAAGAGGATGCAAATACTTCATTAGAAAAGAATGTCCTGTTAGTGCAGACATTCAATCTTTGTCTAGCTTGACTCCTATTGGACATTTCGTTTAGCTTTGTCCAATAGGAGTCAAGCTAGACAAAGACGGAATGCTTGTGGATAATGGAACATAGCTGTGTCCTTCAAAACTTGTCTTCTAACCTCTCATTAGAAGGCGCAGCCTACATATACAAGGCGTCTAACGATGAGTGGGAAAACGCACATGTACAGATTAAGTTATACTGAACACAAAATTCCTCTACCACTTTGCTAATAACCGTAACATTTTTTAGTTATTAATTCAGAAAGATTAGCGATTAGTCGTGCATAATTTCACGCTTTAATTAATCCTTTAATTAATAACTTTTTTAATTAATAATTTAAAAATCTACGTGGTTATGTTCCAAATGGTAGCTTAACTTACAAGCTGAACAAAAAAGCATACAATATACAAGCACAGTAGAAATCGTACTTATCGTCACACCTTATACTACATCGCGATTATTCGCCAATTTTTAATTAATAACTTAAAATTGTATGCAGTTTGCAAAATGATAGGAGAATGTTATATTCATTTTGATGTAATCTATGCATGTATGATTATGGATAGAAAAGTTGTCTGCAATTTGTGAAGTGAGTTTGTGAATTCTTTGTCTTGTCCATTGGGAGAGAATTCGTTTTTCAATAAGAGAATTTCTCCATTGAACAAGGCGGATAAGTTTACAAACACAGCTCAAAAATTACGGATAATCTTTCTAGACACAAGCATTTTGTCACATGGGAAAGAAATTAATTAAATTACCCTGAAATCTCTTTCTCTCTTTTTCTGGATACATTAGCTAAATTGTTTGATGAGAAATAAACATTTCATAATTCCGACTAAGGTAATCAGACAACTAAATATTTCTAATTCTATGTACCATATCTTCTTTCTATGCAGAAATTCTGCTTAATTCTACTAACAGTCGTTTAACCAAAATATCACGTTAATGCAACCATCTTTCTGCATAGTCATAATAGTCAGATACTTCGATGTACTGTGTTCGCAGTAACTACATTCTGACTAGTATTACATTTAAATGCTCTACTAGAATTACATACTAGAATATCTCATTATAATAACTAGAAATTCTGTTTAACTCCACTAAAACTTGTTTAGCCAAACATGTCACGTTAATTCCACCAAACCCTTTTTCTCCGTGCACTTAATGTCAGACATACCACTTTATGGTCGAAACACGAATTTGCGTTTTCAAACGAGTCGATTTTTTCGACCGATTCGAGTCGATCTCATCTCATGATATTGTCGATGTTTGATATTATGTTTTTATATCACGCATCGCTTTGAACACAAAAACGCGATCAAGCCCGGGCTTTGTTATTTCTCGCGTTATCTTTATCGGTAATCCGACGATCGAGTCGTGCGATTGATTCATAAATTCTATGGACGTGCACACCGCGCGCGTATATACATGGCGAACGAATTCGAGTTGCGTGTACCATCGCGATAATTACTGTTTACACGCCCTCGCCGCGGGGATTTGTCGTCGGTGAAAAGTTATGCGCTTCACCGCAACGCGTGGCGGCCGCACAGTTTTGAGCGGATCATAAACATCATAGTCGCGCAAACCTGTTATAACCGAATGGACAATTTCCCGTTCTCGTGTCCGGCGATTATTATATTCTCGCGTCACGGGAGAAAAAGTCCCGGGCGCAAATATGTGAAACTGCAAATCGGCTTTTGTTAGAAATTATCGCTAGTTAGTAAAAGAAGCCTGATGGAGCCGCCATGCAATTATTGAAAATTTCACTATCCTCCCTGCCCTCCTCTCTCCTCTCTTTCTCTCTGTCTCTCTCCCTCTGCCTCGCATGATAACGCAAAATAACGGAATTAACTATTCCGACGGTCGATAGAAGGTCGACCTCGAGAGCTCGCGTCGCCCCGTCTCGACGTGGCCAGCATCGACCCTCCCTCCTCTGTCGTAATTATATGAGACTCGTACAAACGTCGATACTGCATCGATAACGCGCGACAGTAGTCCGGGTTAGCCGATAACAAATTAATTATGGTTTGGATAGAAACGTGTATTAGTCGATAGAGATCCATGATCGAGGCAATTACTGCCGAAATTCGCGTCGACTCGTGAGCATGTAACTCGAATGTAATAACCGGCGAGACAATGCGGGGAAGGGAGACAATCACCGTAATTCTAACACATCGATCGGCCGGCTGGTGTCCTGTCGCGCGCGCCTGCGTGCGCGCTTATGTGTGTGCATACACGTGTACGCACACGCACGTACATATCTGCATACATACATGCGAGCATACGTACGTACGTGTGTACGTATGTTTAGTTTCGAGCGAGCCTCGTTGAGACACGATTGATTACTGACGATCAGATTATGGCAATTAATAGCTCGAGTGCCATGGATCCCTTCGCTTGTAAATTAGTTCCGTTTCCGGCAGAGGAACTCCCGGAATTCAACTTATCACCGCAAGTACGTGGACGCCCGGTTATCGGTCGTCTAACTACGTAATCCATATTCCACGCGCGCGCGCGCGCACATATACACACGCGCGCATACAGCGCGAGTACACACATGCGCACACGTTGGAAACGAATGTCGGTCGACGAGATAGGTGCATAGGCGCGAAGAGCATCGTCGCGCGCGAACGAAAACGTCACGGTGCACATTCAATTTTGAGAAACGCGAAATTGCCGGCGCTGCTCGCGGTCTCGAGATAATTGACGTCTATTTTGCATAGCATATCCAAACTTCATTACACGTTACCAAATCGCGTAGCGCGCGCGCGTTTGTTTGCCCCAGCCGCGTTGAAAGTAATTCTGATAAGCTCGCTTAACCATTAGCGATGTTTAATCGCGCGAATTAAGCATTAACTCAATCAGTCGTGAAATGTTCATCAGTTCGTCCATTGGAACGCACAATTTCCACGTAAAACTGAAATTGTCCCCGCGGGTAATAATCGCCATTACTATTATTATCCGCCGTCGTCGTAACGCGGCCGGAGAAAGGAGCGTGAATGGCTGCGAAGTGTAACGGAGGAGGTTATAACTGAATTTCGCGCGCCGGGGCCATAGATCGCTCAATCTCAGGAGTTACAAATGAAAAGTTTTGTTTGCGAACGGCGCGTATCTTTCACCGGGAAAAATATCGCCGGCCGTATCCGTATATCATTTCATCTAGCCCGAGCCAATCGATGAAACACTTCGGGTTATTTCACAACCGAGCACTCTTGCTCCACATATCCTGGGGGCGCAAGCCCCCCGCGCGTCTATACATAGGCCATATAAATGCTATTCATGCGGCAGGATAATGGGTGAAGTGGAGGTCTACTCACAACGTCGATGAGCTGGGAGAGGCGTAGTCCCATTTTGACAGTGAGACGATCACTGTTGTTTCCAACAGGGCGGATGAGGCGGTTGTAGTTCGACAGCAGGTCATCGTAGAGACGCTTCGCTTCCGGATTGGCCGAGGCACCCGGAAACGAGGCAACGAGACAGGATATAGCCGCCGCCATCGCCAGCAATCCGCCCAACCTGGACCACCATCGCCACCAGCCTTTCCCACCGTCGTTCGTCCAAGCATCCCTAAGCATCGTACGCCTTGTCCACCCCTTTAACAATAAATTACACGTCCTCTTTGTAATGCATGTCTCGTGTCGTCCCCACAGCAATAGCTGCTCGTATCTTCGCCTTCAAGTTGCCCGGAACGCCACGATTGGCGCGAAACTTCGAGTCGCGGCTCAAATATTAGTCGTGACTGGAAGTCGTATATCTCAAGTGTCTCGAGCTTATCACTGACTGTTGAACCAGCGCCAACACGGGAAAAGGATTCCGTGTAAACCTGACACGACATTTTAATAATTTACAAAAAACATTGAAGGTTTCACTTACACACAAATCATTTCTCATAGTTCTGCGGTACTAAGGTATTGTGCTCCCTTAAAATACAAGATGCCAGCTATGAATACTATGAGTTTTCATCAGTTCCATGCAATTTCTATAATTACATTTTAGAACAAAATTCTAGCAATTAATAATTTCCTCCACATTTTTTAATATCGTGCCCGACTTATTTTTGCAAAATATCGACCCGAGTGCGAAAATGTGCAAAAATATGTCGTGTCGTGGATTTCCTGCAATTCTGATGGTCTTTCTGGCTTGTTCTACTCGAATTATATGCTACTGAATCATTTTCAAACGCTATTTCATTACATATTCCTCAAACAATTTTAAGCTTATCCATCAGCATGACACATTATCGCGGAAAAGGTCATAAGTGACAAAAGTTCAGTGAGCAATCTCTCCCCGTGCGATATCCAAATTATTAAAACGTCGTACTAGCTCCAGAAACACGTGAATTTCTCGATTTCTTTCGCGAGGCAGAATCCGTCTCGTTATCGAGCTACTAAGTAAACACATAAAAGAAGTGACAAATCCAAGAAATAGTGAAAGAATTGGCGAGAATGATTTGTAACCAGGTAAAAAATTTCCTCGGAGCAGAAACTTTCGTCTCGATAATTGGAGAAATGCTGTAAAATTGGTCGTTTGCTGTAAAATCGCAGGAGAGCAGCTATTTTTTTTTACGAAAGAATATAACAAGAGTACAAGTCGTCACTCGCAAGGCTCACAGTAAATTCTGAATTTCGCATGGGCTAGCGAGTGTTCGATCGCAAACAACAGTAAACGGTTATAAAAAAGCGAGAAGTTTTACGACACGTCATATCCGAAGTAAAAAAAAAAAAGATCGTATCGGCGGAGAAATCAGACAAATTTTCAGAGAGGGAACGCTTTTGTGCAAAGGAAAATAAATCTTATGCGAAATGGGAAATAGAAGGACTTTGCAGTTAACCTGCTTCCCAGCCTTGCGATTCTGTGTTGTTGGAAAATTAGGGTTATGGAAAATCCGCGAGCACCTACAGGTTCCGGTCCATCGATAGTCGCAATGCAGACTAATCGTAAACCGGGTTATTCGGGAAAAATCATAAACTGTTACGTGGAGAAACACTCGGTAATAATATAAAATCGTAACTTTACTCGGACACATCTCTTCTATTTGTTTATCGACACTTCTGTTCTAACATTGTGACCGATGTTTCCTCACTCTCCTCCTCTCTCTTCCTCTGTCCTTTCCCCTTTCTTTTTCTTTCTTTCTTCACTTTTCCTTTCTCTTTAGCAATCTCACTGGGATCAGCGATCGAGCATTATTTTACGCATCAGCTAAGTTTACTTAGTTCTCCATACTATTTTTAACTTACCATTGATTTTAGATACCTCATACCAATGCATAATGTATGAGTATGTCACAGCTTAAAGTAGACGTCGTGCTGTGAAGTCTGAGCCGGATGATGGATTGTCTAAATTAGCATTTAATGAACAATTCTTATGTCTGTACGACATTAGCTTGCTTACGTACGACACGTCTCGCTTCACAATTACGATTGCACGTTTTCGAATAACGAAGCACGATCACAAGAGGGTAATCAAGTTTGACACTTTCGATGATTGCGCGTCACTCAAAGTGAGAACCCATTTCCACGTTGAAAAAATAAACTTATAAATTGATAGTAAGAGGAGAAGAAAGACTGAAATGGAATTACTCGCGTAATTTAGAAACTTGATTAGATGTGCCTCCGAGAAAATTCACAAACGCTATTGAACTAAATTAATATAATACGCGCTCTCGTATCGAATTCAGTCCGGTCAGTACAAACGTCAAAGCAGAACAAACCAAATTATTTGCCGAGCTGCCAAACGCATTAAATTCGGGACGATTTAATTGCGAAACGCGCGCGATAAATCACGTGCAATTGTTCTGCAACAGAAAGGTCCGATATAAGCGCACTATTCATCTGGACTCTCGCATCAAAGACGAAAACTTGTTGCTACGACCCGACACACTTTATGCATCGTTCATATTTAAAGCGTTAACGAATACGAGGAAACTCAATCGATCGCGTTCCACTTAAATTTGTCGGAAGTGATGAAATTTCGACAGACGAAGAATACAATTCTGATCAAATAAATTAACGGCGTGATGCACATGTGAGAGAAAGAAAAAGAGAGAGAGAGAGAGAGAGAGAGAGAGAGAGAGAGAGAGAGAGAGAGAGAGAGAGAGAGAGAGAGAGAGAAAGAGAGAGACAGAAAGAAAGAGATACTCTCTTTTGTCTTAAATAACGATGTGATGTTTGTCGATTCCTCCTGAATACTCGAGTACCAACTCTTTCATTACGAGTCATCGTCCATCGTGAGACGTAGCTCAACTACTACCAGACGAAGTCATTTACTAGTCGCGGCGAGGAGCGTAACCGTCCATAAAGGAGTTTCGAACGGCATTGTTGTGTCGCACAGAAAGAGAGAAAGAGAGAGAGAGAGAAGAGGAGGGGAGAGAGAGAGGCAAAAGAGGGAAGAAGCTCTTGAGGAAGTTTTATCGCTTCTTTGCTGACCTACCTCGTCGCCATTATCAGCATAACCGTATGCCTAGAGGAACTACTTCACCGTATTAAGGCAACTTCTCGCGCTCGAATGCCTCACTTCTTAAATTAACGTGACAAAGAGTTCTAGAACAGTCTTTAAAGAGCGAATCGTACCGAGCGTCTTGGACGGACGCATGATAAGTCGATATCATCGCCGGCGTGTGTAGAGAAAAAGTATACGGGCTATCGCTTTTCTATCTTTATATCTTAAAATGTTTAAATTTTCTGTGGGCAAATATATTTTCTATCCAGTGCAAATAGAATACCTGTTTCTATATTTGTGAAGAGAATGTTTGAAAATGATCGATTTTTAAGTTATATATTCACACTTTTCTGAAAAGAAAAGGAAATTTACATTGTTTGAAAAAGAGGTCCAAGTATAGGCTATCTTCATAATTTTAAGGTAACATTTAAAATAAAGAAATACATTTTATTTTATTTCTCACATACGTAACATATTATTTAAAAGAAATATAACATTAAAAAGTTAGGCAAAAATAGGCAAAAATAGGTAAAATTTGAATAGACATTGCTCTGTGAAAAATCGTCATACAAACATCTTCTTCTTATTTTCTAAAATGTCTACTCTATAAAAAGTAATTATTAGAGTTTTGTTTTATAACATCCTCGCCCCGTTATCTCCCCAAAAGAAGACGTGATTTTTATAGCAAATATTAGATATTTTAATGAGATCTATAGAACTGACAAAATCTATTTTGTAAAATTAATTTACGGGATCATAAAGATCTTCCCCTTCCAATTAAAAAAAAAGAAAAGAATTTATGTATATGATTTCGCACATAAAGATATTATATTCCAAAATTATTCGTGTTTTTTATCGCATTGGCATCATCCGATGTAGGTTGCCGGTTAGATTTTACAGGTCATATATATAACATATTAAATTACATGTCAATGTATATATATATATATATATATATATATATATATATATATATATATATATATATATATATA